>NW_006203911.1:942733-946990 GCF_000334495.1 Tupaia belangeri chinensis
AGGGAAAGACCTTATATCAAGGAGAATTATCTCACTTACTAAATTGATTTTTTGAACATGAATCCATGTTTTCTATGAATTCACATTTCCAGGACCCAATATGATCTACAAAGATTTGTAGCTCAAGAGCAAAGGCTATAGAGACAGCAAAATCCTATGACACCAATGATTCCTAACTGCATTTGCCATATACTGTTTCATTATTCTTGTAAATCAGCACCAAATAAACCAATAAATCAGTAAATCAATAGGTACATGCAAGATCTTTCCCACCTCATGTATATGTGATACATGCTAAATGCTATTTTAAAATAAAGTAGCCTCCATTAAAGTTATTTAAATCTTAAAATGAAAACCACCATTTAAATTTCAAGAATTCTTGCTGAAATTTCAATGTCGGTATAAACACAAAAATATTAGCAATTACCATCACGTAATTCTCATCCAAACTATAGAATTTACTTTTAACTCTTAAATCGAAGCAGTTTATAGCATATTCTACTAGACACGATGAAACTAAAAAGTACTGGATTTACTAGAAAATTTTGAGGTTATCTAGTTTATTCTTATAATGCAATGCTGGAATCTTAAGAGAATTCCTGACAGGCCTAAATCAAGAGGGCACTTAGTAGCCTAAGCCCATCCCTTGCTAAGCTCCTAGGCATTTAGTTTGCTTTTCTTACCCTTTTAAATCTATCACCTACACTATTTGGGGGCTTCCTTTTATTTCTCCAAGCTGCCTGAAGCTGAATGCATTTTATTCAATTGTCATCTTGCTTATTGTCTCAAAAAATAACACATGAGATATTTAACTTTTTAAGGATTCTACTGTTAATCTCTGTAAGAAAAACAAAAGAGGGAGTAATGGATAACTAACAATACAATCAGAAATTTTCTAAAGTCTTACACATTTCTTTACAATCTTTGCCCTTTCATTCCTGACGATAAACTTAATAAAATCTTGTACCTTGTTATGTTTCTCTCTCATTGCTCCCCTCACCCCCAAACCCACAAAATTTACAGTTCCTCCAAAAGGAAGCATAAATCGATAAAAGACAAATCGATAAATATTAGTGTTATAGATTTCTGCCATTTCCTGATCTTACGTTTGTAATTAAACAAATCCATGTGATAATATAATCTCATCTAAAATCCAAGATGACTGGTGCAGACAGCTGACCAGCTGTTATTTCATGTCATGTCAAAATACAGATTAAGTGACTTCATAAAACATATCAGGTCACTTTAGGAAATATGCATATTTAGGAAGGGTAGGGGTGGAGTCTTTTGAGAATGACACTTCTCATTTAGTGGAAGGGGGGAAGGGGTAGTCAAATACCTCCTAAGGAAGTGTGGTTCTCAGCCCACACTCCAATCTGCAGGTCAAGGAGTTCACATGCAGTAATGTTTGCCCATACAAATGCAAATAACTGTGGGCTTTGAGGAAATAACTGAAGAATTTTCATGATTCTTGTGAAAGAAGATCAATGATCTCTTTGTGTCCAGCTGCTGTAACAGTTTCTGTCACAATTTACAGAGCTTTCTGCTATCTGTTCAAATTAGAACCAACCTTCATGATGCTATCTAACACTTTTAATGATTGCCCCAGGTTATAGTACCGAAATGTGACCCTGTGGGTCCATGCCACTTCTTATTTGTAGCTGTGTTCCATAGACTGTAAACCTCGGCCAAAAGAAACACAATTCTACTCTGGGTTAATTTCCGTTAAAAGAAAATGTTAAGGTCCTGAGAAATCTGGTATATTTAACTCAAGGCAGCAATCTTCTGACAGAAATTTATGTTGAAAAAAAATCAGTTTTTGACACTGGGATCATTCTAGATAATTAGCTTATAAAACACATTTCCATAACCTCAGCTTTATTTCTCAAATGACTTTAGTTTAAAATCAGATACATGACTCCATGATGGCGAAGAAGGTCTCCAAATCAATTTTTAATTAAAAACTTGTAGAGAAATAAGGGGTTTGAGGCCAGCCCCACAGACTGGTGGTTAGGGGAGCTGTATCCCACATGGCTGACTGTGCGATTTGAATCTTGACCCTGTGGGCTTGAAAGTCACTGCCAGGAACATCCTAAGAGGATGGAGAAATAGAGAAGAGGGGATTGTAGTGTGACATCCTGTTGGGAGATGCTTTTTTCTCTTTCTCTCTCTGGTAATTGTATGCATCCTCTGGCAAATTTCAAAAGAGAGAGAGAGAGAGACAGAGAGAGAGAGAGAAACAAGGTGTTAGGAAAATAGCCAGGCCCTTAATGTGCTGGCAGATGCTTCAGTAGGATGAACTTATCTTTGGGAGTCCCTCCCTAGCTTTATTCACTCCTCCTTCCTCGGTCTAGGCTTGAAAACCTCTAATTCCACATTTGAGGCTCTCACTACCCAGTTGTTCCACCTGCTACTTTGGCAAGAATATTCATACTATCCAAAAGAGTTGGATTGCAACATCACTCTTCAACCATAGGTGTTAGCAGTCAAAACAATTGAGCTTTTCTCACTTTCATGCCTTAACTTACGTCAAACAAATGAAATCTACTTTGTCAATTTTTGAGTTCAATATTCTGTATAACTGGTTTAGCTGAAGCAGCAAGCCTAATTGCAAAAGAGTAATGGGTGAGTGAAGACAACAGGGAAAAGATGGAAAAGAAAAGGGCAAAAATCCTCTTTCACTTAGGCACTTGCTTAAATGGTAGTGGACATAAAATCTTTCAGAGGAAAATTTATGTTTCGGTAGCCTTGGTCAAGATGTGATATAGGTCACAGGCTAAGTTTTATAGGCAGTGATCCTTCACCCCTGGCCTAAAGGATACTGAGGCAGGGGACCCCACCCCAGCTCCAGCCCCAGCATCCACAACCCCAGCGACCCTCTATCTCTGTCAGCCAGGACCGCCCCTAGCCCTAGAGCAGATCCCACTTCCATCTCTTAACTCTTGGCCTAAGGGACACTGAGGCAGCCCCCCCCCCACTCCAGCCCCAACACCCCCAACCCTAACACTCTCCTTACCACACAGGACCACCTCAGCTCTACAGCAGACCCCACTTCCATCTCCAGACTCCTAGCGAAATCGTGCAGAGCACTACCTTGCAGCCTGGGTCTGTTTCTTTATTCTCCTTCTTACTTTCTTCCCTCCTATTTGGTCCTCTCTTTCTCTTCTTCCACCCTTCTGGAGGGACTAGACAGGTCCAGAATCACAGTTCTGAAATACCCTAGTATTGGTATGACTCCCTAGGGTCCTCCCTTTTACTGAACCACCTATGAAAAAGGAGATACTGCTCTTCAGACATCTAAATAGAATACTCCTCCTTGGAACACATTGCTACACATAACAGAAGAGAGACTTCGGCTCTCATCAGTCCACCGCAAAAGGGAAACAAACTTGCTTCTAGTCAAAGAAACATTCTCCTAAAAGGTATTCCAAAGTGAATACATCTCCCAATGGCTAGAAGGAGAAGAGCCTCAGGTCTGAATAAACCAGGAAATATGTCATCATCAAAAGAACACAGTGGTGATTCCCTTCCATTTCTTAAAAAAAAAAAAAAATACAGGAAGTTACCAAAATGTCAGAGAAAGGATTTAGAACATTCATGGTGACTAAATTCTATGAGTTGAAACAGAAAAGAGACAATGAACTACAGAACTACAGGAGATTAGAAAGTCCTTCCAAGATATGAAAGAAGAAATAGACATGCTAAGAAGGAATCAGATGGAACTATTATAGAGGAAGTCTGTAATACAGGAAATACAAAACTCTCTTGAAAGTATCAAAAGTCAACTAGACCATGCTGAAGATCGAATCTCTGATGTAGAAGATAAAACCTCTGACCTAGAGAAAACCACAGAAAAGATAGAGAAAATAACAACAACAACAAAAAATCCCACGAGGATAATATACAAGAAATACTAGATTCCATTAGATGCCCTAACATCCAAATAATTGGTATGCCAGAAGGTGAAGAAACTAATAACAGCATGGAAAATCTATTTCATGAAATCCTGGAAGAAAATTTCCCATCTAGAGAGGCACTCAAACATCCAGACCCAAGAAATACAAAGGACAACAAATAGAATCAACCCAAAAGATCTTCCCCAAGGCACATCTTAGCCAGACTGGCAAAGACCACAGATGAAGACAAGATACTAAAACTGGCAAAAGAGAAATGACAAGTAACTTACAAAGTTCATCCCATCAGGTTAACACTAGACCTCTCAATGGAAACAATGCAAACAAGTAAAGAATGGGAAGA
>NW_006203911.1:949042-949476 GCF_000334495.1 Tupaia belangeri chinensis
CCTGGCCTTGATGGATTCACCTCTGAATTCTACAAAACTTTCAAAGAAGAGTTAACCCCCATTCTGCTCAATTTACTTCTAAAGATCCAAAAGGGTGAATCTCTCCCTAATTCATTGTATGACGCCTCTATCATCCATATCCTTAAAACAGATAAGGACAGGACAAGGAAGGAAAACTACAGACCAGTATCTCTGATGAATATAGATGCAAAGATTCTCAACAAGATACTAGCAAATCGTGGCCAACAACTTATAAAAAAGATTATACATCAGGATCAAGAAGGCTTTATTCCAGGAATGTAAGGTTGGTTTAACATACACAAAACCTAAATGTAACACACCATATTAACAACAAAAAAAAGATAAAAACCATATGACCATATCAATTGATGCAGAAAAAGCATTTGATAAGATATAAAATCCCTTCATGATCC
>NW_006203911.1:949588-956694 GCF_000334495.1 Tupaia belangeri chinensis
AAAAAAAAAAAAAAAAAAAAAAAAAAAAAAAAAAAAAAAAAAAAAAAAAAAAAAAGAAATTGAAAATGACACAAGAAAAATGGAAGGATATCCCATGTTCCCAGATTGGAAGAACTAATATAAGTAAAATGGCAATTCTACCCAAATTAATCTACATATTTAATGCAATCCCCATCAAAGTTCTTGACACATTCTTCACAGATCTAGAAAAGACAATCATAAAATTTGTCTGGAATCATAAAAGACCTCGTATTGCCAAAGCAATCCTGCACAAGAAGAGTGGAGTGGGTGGCATCCCACTCCCAGAACCAAAAATATACTACAAAGCTGTGGTAATCAAAACAGCATGATTCTGGTACAGAAACAGACAGGTGGACCAATGGAACAGAATAGAGTCCCCAGAAATAAATTCCCAAATATACAGTCAACTGATTTTTGACAAGGAGTACCAGTCAATCCAGTGGGAAAAGGGAAACCCTTTCAGCAAATGGTGCTGGAAAAACTAGATATCCACCTGCAGAAAGATGAATCTGACCCCCTACCTCTCACCATAGACAAAAATCAACTCAAGGTGGATCAAAGGTCTAAACCTAAGACCTCAAACTATAAAACTGCTCCTGGGGAACCTTTGCAAGACATTGGGGTAGGCAAAGAGTTCTTAAATAAGACCCCCAAAGCACAGTTGATAATCCCCAAAATAGACAAGTGGGATTACATCAGATGAAGAAGTTTTTGCATGGCAAAAGACACAATAATTAGTGTGAATTGACAGCCCTCAGAATGGGAAAATCGTTTTGTAAACTATGCGTCAGATAATGGGGCTGATAACCAGAATACACAAGGAATTCAAGCAGCTGTTTGGAACAAAGATGACTAATTCTATTAAAAGATGGGAGCATGACTTGAAAAAAACCATTCTCTAAGGATGACATAAGAAGGGCCAAAAAGCATATGAGAAAATGCTCAACATCCCTCATTGTAAGGGAAATGCAGATCAAAACAACAATGAGATACCACCTAACCTCAATCAGAATGACAAAGGTTAAAACAAAAACAAAAACAAACAAACAAAAAAACAAACAAACAAGATAAGTGCTGGCAGGGGTGTAGTGAAAGAGGAACTCTCTTTCACTGCTGGTGGGAATGTAAATTGGCCCAGCCACTGTGGAGAACAATTTGGAGATTCCTTAAAAATCTACAAATAGAACAACCATATGATCCAGCAATTCCACTCCTTGGTATCCTAAAGGACAGAAGAATTCTTAATCAGAAAAGTGCCTGCACATCAATATTTATTGTGGCACTATTCACAATTGCTAAGACATGGAACCAACCCAAATGCCCACGAATAGATGAAAGGATTGAAAAACTGTGGCACATGTACTCTATATACTCTATAGAATACTATTCAGTCATAAAAAACAAGACCCTGGTTTTTGACAGAAAGTGGATGAATATGGAAGATTTACTGCTGAGTGAAGCAAGACAGGCTATGAAGGAGAGACATTGTATGTCCCCACTTAATATACGCCGAATGTCCACACTCTATGACTAAAATTGATTGACTAAAGGATATAGAAACACAGTATATGGATGTGAATACCAGAGGTAGTGTGTGTGAAAGAGTAGTCTTAGGAAGGGCATTTACAAGAAAAATAGCGAGGCAAAGCATTAATGAGAGGAAGAAATAAGGTATATCTGTTGAAAATAATATTATAGTTACATCAACTCGACTAGGGAGAAATGCTCACATGTTGGAATATTCTCTTTGTAAGCTAAATAACATGATTGAATTTAAATATAATAAAGTATAAAAGAAAATGAAATTTAAATAAATAAATAAATAAAAATTGCAGATTCTGATTCAGTAAGTCTGAATTGTTATCTGCTTTTCTGACAAGTTCCCAGATGATGCTGATCCTTCTAGTGTGGGGATCACACTTTGAGCAGAGAGGACTGACACTCTAGCAGAATGGGACTACTCAGCCTTCACTGAATCCATCCAGTATTTTTCTACCTCCACACCTTTAGTTCACACTGCTCTTCCAGTTGCTCTTGACTTACAATTTTTTAAGAGATTTTCTTTATTTGAAGAATTATTTTATTTAGCTTTATTTATTTATTTACTTATTGTAATTTGACCATAAAGGGACAGCACGAGAATGAGAGAAGGAAGGAGAGAAAGCAAGCCACCAGATCTGGGACTATAACTGTCGTCGGCCATGTGGGAGTCCAGCACCCTTTAAGGATCACATCACCTGCCAGTCCCTTGATTTCCAATCTTTAAAATACTATCCTCTCTTTAAGGTCAATCTCAGATGGTACCTCCTCCACAATGCCTTTCCTTATTTACCTCCACCCAACCCAATACATATACAACAGCGAAGGGAAAGGAACTGCCCATAAGGGGAACTACCACCTATTTGCTGGATAGAATGTGCTCCACTTTACATACATTATCCCCTTATTTTATTTTTAGTTATTAATCCTGTTTTAAAATAAGGAATAGAAAGCTTAAGAGTTGAAGTAAAGTGGTGAACAGTAGAACAGGGAACTCACGCTTTTTAAATTCTAAAACACTACTGTGGCCCTTCTTAGACCTTAATCTGTATTTTTTCTATAATGTTGAGATCATGTCTTATGTTAGACCTCCTTGATTATCTGTCTTATCTTCCCTTCCCTCCCACTTCACACCTCTCCTACCTAGTTGTAAACTCCTCAGGGATAGCTTTCACAACATCTCAGTCATTTTTTAAAATCTCTAATCCCTCAGGATGCCTGGAATGGTGCTTTGTACAATATTATAAGCACTCCAGATATGGGTGTTGAACTGAACTCAGCTATAACTTAGGATATAAAAGTTATGTTTTTGCATTCCAGATGCCAACTAACTTGTTACTAGAATGGTTATAAAGGGATGAAAAAAGTAAGGTTTTAGGACTTCTTCAGCATTTCATGTATCCTCACCATCTGATTATTCTGACAACTTTTGAGGGAGTGATGATAGCCTATCATACACTGTACCTAATCTCTGAATAACCTCATTCCTCCCCACCCCCACTCTTCCTTTTTTTTTTTTTTTTTTTTTTTTTTGGCTAGAGAGTTCTTGAGCTCTCCAGAGACACAGAGAGAGAGAAAGTGAGAAAGTGCCCCCTGGGGGATGCACAAGCTCTGTAGCAATTTTTTAAAGTGAATATTTAAAAAAGAGGAAAGTTCAGTTGCTCACTTGTTCTAGTCACATTTCAAACACTCAATAGCCTCATGTAGTTAGCGGGCACCATATTGGACAGCCATAGATACAGAAAGTTTCCATCATGGCCAAGAGCTCTACTGGGCAGCGCTGCTCTAGAGTCAGACATTGATTCATACTCACACCCACTACTTACAAAATATGCCATTTACTGACCATGCCACTTAAAAGGTATATACAGGAAGTCACTTGATCTTATTGCTTCTGCATTATAAAAAAGATAATGGCCCCCTTACAAAGAAATGAGGGAAGTTAAGTGAGAGAATATATATTTAATGTCTAGCACAAATTAATAACCATACAAGTATAGTGCCCTTCTTCTAACCCAATAGAGGATTTATATGAATTTGCTATAGAAATGGAATGAGATTTGAGTGGTATAGCTCCTTAGGCACCCAGACTACATCCTATGTATGGCTTTGAAAGAAGTTCCTTTGTGTTCCTCTTCTAACTCATTTTTTCTTACAGATAATACAGTCATTAGGGTAAATCATTAATACATAATGCTGGGAATGTCAGTGATTGTCCTTTGCATGGACAATGTTTAGGACAGGTGACTATATTTGTCACCATCTTGAAATTTCCCACATGAACGGGCCATTTTCCCCTTCTAGTTGAAATGACTCCTCCCAAAGCTTTAATGAGAGCTCAAGCCCAGCTGGGTGCTGTATTATTAGAAAAGTGCTGGCAGTGACACTAGAGCTGGAAGGGAGAAGGACCATTTCTCTTGAAATCCATATTTTCCTAGGCTCTGAAGAGGCTGTTTTTCCTGTGGGATTGACATCGCCCAGGCTTGGTAAAAGTGAATTATTTGAGAAAAGTCTGAACTAAATCTGATAAGGTGTTTGAGTTCCATAAGCAGGAAAGCAAAATACGTACTTACAACTTCAAGAAGAGGACTGCTTCAGGACTCTTTTCTCCTGTACAATTTAAGTCTTGGGAAATACAGCAAAATCACATTCCTCAATGAAAACAAAGTTCAGAAAAATGTTGATTTGATAGAACAGTTCAAAGTGACAGATGGTAGATGGGCGATCTATCATTTTTCCTTAGGATAAAGTCTGGCAGTCTTCAGAGGAACTGAGAAGAGAAAGCCTTATTTTGCTGTAGTTTAGCCCCAGGAACAGCAACTTGTCTTCTCTCCACATCTTTGGGGGTGCGGTATTAGAAATGATGGTGATTTATCAGTGCCTGCTTTGAGCTGGCTTTAGGTCATGCTGCAATTCCTGTTGACCAATTTTCCACCTGAGCGACAGGAAAAGGGCAGACTCCTAACTCACTGACCATTAGGTTATCTATTTAATACTTGCTGAGAATGTGCCCAGAGGTGCTGTATTATGTGTGTCTCTGTCTAAATAAAATAAATAATTACAGATTTCATAGCTGGAGGACAGAGTGTTGTTCAGGTATTGAAATTGGAGTCTATCTTGTCAGATCTGTAATGAGGTCTTCCCTTCAGGCTGATTGATTTCATAAAGCTGAGGCAATTATCAAAAGCAAGCACAGTTCTCCCTGTACAAACCACTCCACTGGTTTTCAAAACTTGCTTGTCAGCCAGATCTGGTCAGGAGCCTAGACTGAGCCAGCCCTTTCAATAGGAACAGTTACTGTACCACAGGGTACACCAATTTTCTCTAACAGACTCTTAAGACATGGGTAAATAAGTTGTAAACAAGGTTTGGCAAAATAATTTCACATGCTGCGAGTGAGTAAAAATTGAAGTCACTGTCAGATGAATCTTCATTTTTGTTTAAGATACTTTGAAGGGGAGATTGAGAACAGAAAGACTTTGGCCTTTGAAGAGTTAATTTTATCACCTAATGCTAGAATATTGCTATCCTTTAAGACTGATGCACTGCATGAATAACATTTGTATCTTTGCTTTTCTCAAAATGTACACACTCATTTCACTGGATTTCCGTTCTTCGTTTATTCAGTCTTCATTAACTATTTATCCAATCACTGTGCTACAATTTTAATTACCTTCTAATTTACCAATGATGAGTTTGTGATTTAGCATTCCCTAAAGATAGAACTACATAAATAAGGTAAATCTTCATTTACATGTAAAATTTTTTTATCCTCCCTTCTTCTCCCTACCCCACTGATTTTGCTACATTAATGTCCCAGAGTTATGCTTTCTGCATTCCTAATTTTTGATCCCAATTTGGACTAATTTTTCAAGAATGTAAGATAAACAACTTTTGCTGTTGGCTGTGAAATTAACACAGGGGAGTAACAGAAATTCCTGTAATATGCTAATGTATCCATATAGATCCATACCTCCTCTATAACATTTCCACTTCAGCAGTTTCAATACAGGGTGTTAACAAGTGAAATCTTTGGAGAAATCTCTGCCTAAGCTGAAGTCAAACCTACTACTGAGAAAGCTAGAAATCTGCACCTTGAGATGACAACATGACTGTAAAGGAAATAGCCTGCAAAAAAAAAAAGAACTAATCTGTGTTTGAAACAAGTCTTACGACTGCTGTTATATAAAAGAATAAGTAAGATCTTAATTTTGCTCCAGGCTGGAGTCTAATTGAGGTATTTGATATATATTGGAATGAATGAACCAATGAATTAATATTGATTTATAGTCTATCTCCTTATTCATTCAGTTCATTCAAACAATTCTGTGGGCACGATAGTATGCTAGGCTCAAACGATTTTAAGATTTGATAAGATGGTTTCTTTCCACAAGGCAATTACAACCAAAAAAGAAGGCAGATGCATACACAGAAAATCTGGCCCAAGTTAATGCACCAGCTTCATCTTTTGCCACTTCCCCCCAAGTACTCTTTCCTTCATTCATAGCAAACTTCCCAAAATTTATAGAAGTAGCATGAACTCAGACAGTGGAAATGGGATGGAAATATAAATGGATTCTAGAGATCTACATGAAGTAGAACAATCTGAGATATCTCCATTTGAAAACTCTTAAGCCACAACACTGAAAATTCTGCAAGATTGGTGGATTTCAGTATGGGTAAAAAAGCACAATCATTTGGAAGTAGGTCCATAAAGCTACACTGAAAAAAAAAATTTCCAGTCTCTATTTACCATAGCTAAAGGCTGCCAGGAAACACTAGCAAATGGCTTACAGTTGACCTTTACTATGTATTCTTAACAAAGCCTGTCAAAGACATTAATTCATCTAGAAAAAACAAAAAAGAAAGTATAATAGTCTAAGAGGCAGGATAACATACTTTTGGGCTAAAGAAAGGCAAAAACATTTTAATAATAACTCTCAGACTTGGCTTATTTTGTCTATAGCATTCAATGACAAAAGTGCCTTTGAAGGTCAAGAATACTTAATAGATTCCTTTGTTGTTGTTTTTTTTCCCCCTTCATCCTTCTCCCTTCTCCTCTCAAACAACTCCTCTAAGCAGTCTTATAAGAAAATCTTGCATTTTAATAGCAGTTGTCTTTTTGTTATTATAGTATGTTGGATTAAGCTGACAATTCTCCTTTTAACAATACTCAAAGAAAGCTCGGGAAAATTAATGCTACATTGTTTTTCTACCTGCCAAAGAATATAGCAATGTAATTGTCTCCTGAAGAAGCATTCTAATCATCTTTAATGTTAAAGTAAATTCGTTTCAGGAAGATGCTCTGAGACAAAAACTGACAGAGCAAATCAGGGCTCCTAGGAGATTCAAAGTGATGGGTTGAGTTCAAGAAAATGCCATAGCCAAATTCAATTCCATGAACATTTTCAATTTAAGAGTGTCTGTGCACCAAAGTAGTACTGTATGGGAGTTAAAATCACATTACATCGTGGGAGATAGGACTTAAACATTGCACAGATTTTTGTTTTTAATTAAGGTTTTTGCCATAGGGTGTGTGCACTCGC
>NW_006203911.1:956751-1016725 GCF_000334495.1 Tupaia belangeri chinensis
ATCACCTCCCCAGGGGGTATTGTCACACTGCAATCCCTTCTTCTCCATTCTTCTCCTGTGATTTTGGGCACGCACACACATATGCCTGGCATGATTTTCAACTGCTAAGCCTAGAACTTGAACCATGGTTGGCCACATGGGCATCCAGTGCTTTAACCGTTATGTCACCTGCTGGCCCAAACACTGACAGATTCTTAACACCTAAGAGTTCTAAGCACCCCAGAGCAGCAAAAGTACAACCCAACTATTCTGATTAAACAATAGTGGAAGGTGTTGTACCAGGCAAAGTCAGACTGTGAAAGAATAGTAATTTTCCATAAATCTCAGATAAAGAAAATCTGAAAGAATTTACCAACACCAGACCAGATCTCCAAGAATCTCTGAAGGGAGTGCTATACAAGGAAAATTAAATACAGACAGACAGAAATAAGAGTTCAAAAACTAGGAAAATGGCCAACTTAATCATAGGGACAAGTCTGGAGTTGAATATTATATCCCAGAATTTAATCAGGAAGATCAAACCACAAAAGAAGATAGATTAAGTACATGAGACTTAACTAGTGACATAGCATTTTATGACTTGACTAAAACATTGCTGATTTTCTTCTAGGCTTTGTTTTCCAGTTTTAAGGATTTTTGTCCTGTCTTGAGCTGATGATAGGTTCATGTACCTCCTATTTGAACAGAATCGTAACCTGTTTCCTGGCTTTAAGTTTTAAGCAAAGTTCTCTTAGCATTTTTTAAATTTTGATTTATTAAAGCTAAAATTGCTTTTCTTGAAATTAAAGACAATATTAAAATACTTATGTAATGACTGTAGTACACTATACAGCATCAGCTAGGTAATACTTTATAGTATATTCGTTCTACTCAGAGTTTCACATCTGAAGTCAGACATATATTCACAGATATGTACATATCAGCTGAACTTACTACTGAAAGTAATTAGATTATTTAAGAAATTTTGTGAATCAATAAAATGTGTGTGGGGGAGAAGGAATGGAAAACAACTGTAGACAGCAGAGTTAGTGTTGGGAGGAGGGTGGGAAATGGCAGAGGATGGGAAATAGGGGGAAAATATATATATATGAAACTAGAAATGGAAAATTATCTATATAACATGTATGATTAAGCCACTATACAGTATATTCTGGATGGGAAATCACATTTTGTATGCTGTGACGATGCTCAGTGAATGAATGTAAATTAATCAATTAATTTTTAAAAATGCCTTTAAGAAGTGGAAATTGTCCTGAAAGAGAATTCAGTGTACTGTGAAAGTGAAACAAACTAGTATAGGTGAAAATCATTCTGAAAAAATTATTCCCGTGCAGTCTAGGTGAGAAAGGCAATATGTGTGGGTCATTTACACTCCTATAGCTGATACTCCTGGGGAAGCTAAAAATGTTATTATCTTTTCTTTATTATTACTCAACAATATAAAAAATATCTGCTAAAACAGGGAATCCATAAATGCTAGAGGCTTTTTAGGGACGTAAATGTCATCCAAGTCACCAGGAGTTCATTACATGTATATAAAGGTTAAAAAGGCATTATCTTTAGACTGCATTTTGGTCAGTATGACAATCTCATTGAAGATTGAAAAATGTGTGCATCATGTGTGTATGTCCTGATCGTTGCTCTTATAGCAGAGAATCAAGTCTATGACCCATCCCTTCTCTTTTCTGATTTTAATATTAAAAAAAAAAAACTGGGGGGCTGGCAGGTGGCATGGTAGTTATGGTGCTGGACTCCCACATGGCTGACCAACAGTTTGAGTCCTGGACCTGGTGGCTTCACTTTTTTATTTCCTTCTCTCTCTTTCTGGTGAGCATACATGCCCTACAGAAAACCTAAAAAATAATACTAATGAATAAAATAAATAAATAATTTTTAAAAAATAATTTAAAAACACACAAAAAATTGTTCTGATTGCTTTCCTTTAATAGAGTCTAAAAACAGTTCTCTAAGCTTTGGTCATTAGTAGCCTAAGAAACCTGAGGATAGCTGTCAACATTTCTCCAATGTATTTCATCCTCGGGCCCTAGTATATACTGTGGTTATGGGGTTAGGGTTACAATGTACCCAATTATAAAAGCACTTTCAGGAGAATAGCAAACTTGGGTGAGTTCTCTCATAATGGAGCAGTAATAAAAATATTAACTTAGAAAAAAAAGAAGTAGAGACTAGAAAAGAAGATCCTCTCAGTCCAGCTAATATCACTGTGATCTTGGAATGGGTCTCAAAAGCCATAGTGTTACTCTGATTTGGAAGATTTTTTCCACTTTCATTGCTTCCTTATTTGAATCTATTTCCCATTGTGGTTAGTCCTTATTATTTTTTTAGAGCCTCAGCCACCACCACCCTGCCCCCGGAGGCTTGGGGAGACTCATCTTTTGCACACAGATTTGAATTGGTAAATTTACAGGCTCAGAATTTCCTGGAAATTAGAATGATAGTGGGTGATGGTGGGTGTAGGAAATAGAATGGAATAGCAATGAATAAACCTCTGAATACTTGACAAAGCAGCCTGGTCTCTTGGACAGATGCCAAACATGAACATATAGCAGCAGTGCAGGATAGAAGTCTATTCCTTTGGGTTTTTAAAAGGCAACTGTTTGCTTTAGTACACATGTGACCCAAATCTGGTCTTCTACAAACCCAATAGAGCCCAGTGAAGCGCCTATGATCTTCTGTATTTCTTACCAGCTACCTGCCTACCTCTACCCAGTCTCTGAGTGTATAGACATTGTAGGAGTTTTGCCAGAGGAGAGTAAGACTTTAAGGCAGTGTATCTCATCACTGGATACATTTTTTAAAATTAATTAATTAATTTATTTATTTCCATGAGATAGAGAGGCAGGTGCCGCCAACAGGGTCCTCACTCCATGTTCCACTACTAGTCTCAGTCAGCCTGGATCATGAGTAAGCTCACAGAGGTTCCAGGACTCAAGCCCAGGACCTATCCCATGTTGGCACAATTATATTGCTACTGTACCACCACCTGGCCTCCCTGGCTACATATTAAAATCACCTAGTGACTCTTAAAAACAGAACAAAACAAAACAAAACAAAACAAAACAAAACCACCACCAAGAACCAATGCCGGGACCAGCAGATGGCGAAATGGTTACATTGTTGTACTCCCACGTAGTCCGCTGCGTTTCAAGTCCCCGACCCAGCGGTTTAAACTCACGCTGGGTAAGTGTGCATGTGTGCCCAAGATCCCAAGAGGAGAATAGAATAGAAGGAATTGTGGCATGGCCATCCTCTCTGAGGGGGATGGTTTCTTGCTTTCTGTCTATCTCTGTCTGTCTCTACAGTGAGCACACAAGCCCATTAGCAAAAATCTCTCAAACAAACAAAGAAAAACAGTCAATGCCTAGACCCCCCACTCCTAGAAATTCTGATTTAATTGCTCAGGGTAGAGTATAATTATCTAGTTTCCAAAGACCCCCCAGGCCATTGTTATGTACAGTCTGCATTGAGAACAACTGCTCTAAATAGTTTTCTAATTTAAGGCCAGCAAATAAATATTCACAGGCTAGAGTTTTTTGTTTTTGTTTTGTTTTTAAGTTAAAAGCAGAAGATACTTACAGGGTAAATTCATTTACTCATCACCTATAATATGCATGGAACTGTATTGATTGTGTGGTATAAATATGTTAAACCTAAATTTGTCCAGTTTATGATGCTTTTAGAAAAAAATGTGTTTCTTTTGGAAAGAGATAAGAGTTACTGGCAAAAACAAAGAAGCAAAACATTTAAGGGACACAAAATGGAAAGAAATCTGTTGATTATAAATGTTTACGGTAATGTCTTTGACTGCACCAATATGCAGTGTATTCATGACAGGAAAATTCATTTGGTATGCTGTAATGATACACAATGATTAAATGTATAAAGTAAAAAATTTAAAAAAAAAAGAAGTGGCATCTTGGAAAAAGTTTAGGTGAGGTGTAATTACAGGATTAAGTTCCTTTCCTTGCTTCCAGGAGAACCAGGTAAAATACTTCAGTATTGTTTCTCCTTCCTAATATATCTTCAGTAAAAGATTTCAAACTGCTTTTGGGGATTGGCCTTGAATCTCACTACTCCTGCAACTCCAGGTCAGTCACCCCTGTCCTTAAATAGATTGTTCATTTACGCCACCATGCGTGCAATGTCATAAGAATGTTGGCAGGCATCACATCTAAGCTAAAAACACCCTTGACAAAATAACACTGCAGTGTGGTTTGCCTATGTCACCTCAGTGATTTCACTGAGCTTTAGAAAGAACCTTGTAAAAATCTTTTTTTTAAAAGAATTATTTTATTTAACTTTATTTATTATTATTATCATTGTTATTTTCCAGTTTGATCAGAGAGAGACAGAGAAAGAGTGAGGAAGTGAGAAAGCAAGCCACCAGGTCCGAGACTTGAACCATGGTTGGCCATGTGGGAGTCCAGTGCCCTTAACCACCACGCCATTTGCCAGCCCCAGAACCTTGTAAAATCTTAAAAAATACAAAGGAGACAGTTAAGTAAATTGGAAGAGCAGACCATAAAGGTAACAGGCTCTGGTCTCTGTTATTTCATCAACTTATTGGTTAACTTTGGATGAGTAACTTTTGGTCAGTTTCCTCATCTGAAAAATGAGGATTGAACCAAGTGATCTCCAAGCTCTGAGTTTCAGATAAAGAAAAAGTCTAGATGGAAGACATCAATAGAGGCCTGAGATAAAATTTGGTAGTAGGGAACAGATAAGGACAAAGAAGGGAGCCCTGGAAGGATACCTTTGTAGTACCACCCACACGAAACTTATTTAGTAGTCAGTACATTATTTTTTTTAATCTATTATTTATTTAATTTTATTTATTCATTCATTTATTTTAATTTGACCAGAGAGAGACACAGAGAGAGAGAAAGGGAGAAAGGAAGCCACTCGAACCATGGTCGGCCATGTTGGAATGTCCAGCACCTTAACCACAACACCACCTGCTGGTCCTGAGTACATTATTTAATAGTAGTAAAGTTAAAACACCCTGAAAAAGAAATTAAAGCATTTCTAAGACTGCTCCAAAAATAAATAATAAGTAAGAAAGCTTCCTTAGGAATTTCTCTAATTACAAACCAGAACTTGTAAGTGTAGAAGTTTTTCAATGACGTTTAAATACTAATATATTTTCAAAGTAACTTGCCATTAATTAATATTATTTAGAGCACAAATGCTGTGAAACTCAGAATGAGTCTAATGCCGAAATACTAAAAGCATGTCCAGCATGGTAGGAATACATTGCCCTAATTAACCAAAGCTTTGCTCATATATGAGACATTTCAAAACATAATGACACAATGATAAAATTTCATATTTCCCTCTGCCAAAGTTATAAGGACTGCTATTAAAGAAAGCCAAGCATGGTATTTGTGTACACATAAGGGCAGACCACAATTAAAATCTAGAGATATTTTAAATTTAGTCTTTTTTATTTATTAGTACTGTTATATAGCAATGAGCATTCAGAAAAAAACTAATCAGTGTGCATTATGCAACAATCAGACAAAATACTCCTAATCCTCTGTCATTCTTTTTCCTTGGCCCCTGGGTACTCATTAAAGGTTAATTTATTTAAATCTCTCAAACATTCATTTCAATCTACTTTAATAAACTAATGAATCTTTGGAACTTTGCCTAATCAGCTTATGTTTCCTATTTTAATACATCTACAGAATGTCTTTTTTTAAAAAGCTCATTCTTAATAGTTGTCTTCCCTCTTGGAGATAGAATTGTGCTCAGTGACAACCTGATTTGAGCACTTGGTGACACATTTACAACCTCATCTAGCACACAGGGAATGGCTGTGACTTGCCTATTGCTCTTAAACACAGTTACATTTTAGAGCATAGTGAATTGATTTGTGTTTAGTATGATAATAATCCTCCAAATTGAAATGGTCATTTTGCAGTTTAGTAAGAGTGACAATTATATTAAAGCAAAGCCTCTAATAACTTTGGTGCTTATCAAATGCCACGAGGGCCTATCAATGAAACAACTTCATTCTGGTCATTGTAAACCATACTAATGTATAGTACAGATCATTTGGATTGGCATATTTAAGTCAAGTCTGGAAAAGTCTTCGAATGAGTAGGACAATCTATAATAAATGAAGTCTAAAATAGTCTCTTATAATCTATCCAATTGCAATGTCCAATATATTTTGTAATTTTGAGGAACCTCCCACATAACTATCTTTAAGTTGAATGTTCTTGGGGTGGTGGCCAACATTCAGGACACCAAAATGTCAGACACCAAAATCTTGGAGTACTAGCACATTATTTCTAACTCCTGCCCTAACAACACCTCACATTATTATACAATGTTATAGCTTACCAAGTGCTTCCACAATATCCCTAGGGTAGATAAAGGGTATAATGTTTGTCTGTAGATGAGGAACCTTTAGGTCAAAGGAGCATCAGTGATTTCACCAAGATCAGAACCTGAATGTGTGGAAGAGCTGAAATCTAATTCTTCAGGTTACCAATCCTTCCTCCTGTACCATGCTGCCTCAACTATGGGGTTGTGTTGGGATAAATGTTTTTACTGATGTCTGGTTCACCAATTATGAAAGAAAAAGTGCAAATGTTACATTCAAGATATCTTGACAGGAAATAATTCAAATTGATTAGAAATATGATGATAAATTATTCAACATAACTTATGACTTCTTAATATAGTAATTGAAGCATAACTTCATGTGAAAGAGAAGAAATCTTTAATTTTAAATTTTGTTTTCATTTTCCATAAAAATGAATACAAATAATAAGTTTATTCCTCACTCTTGATCTGAATTTCAGGTATCTAGGTTTCTAGTAGAAGAAGCAGCTCAACTCCAGGCTAAATGCTAAATGTTCTCAAGTTGTCACCTTTGTTTTCCAAAGGAATTAGCTTTCAAACTTCATTGTCCACTCATTACACTTCTGTCTACTCATTCATTCATCTAATCATCCAGATGACACTGAGGAAGGCCTACTTTGAGGCATGCAAGAAGACAGATGTGAACTCTGCCTGAAGCTCCAGTAGTTGCCTTACTTCCTTAGACTAAGAACTCCTTGAAGACAGGGGATCCTGCCATTGTGCACAGAAGAAAGCTGGTTTTATTTGCAGAAAATCACTTAAATATTATTTTAACCGTGAGATTTCTGACTCCCTCTGCCGCCCATATGCCCCGCCAGGCATATGGGAGTTAGGGGAAGAAATAGCGGAGTCTGCTTATCAAGTCTGACCTTTGGATAATGACTACAGTTCTCCCATCTGAGCTTGCTGCCGTTCTGCCTTGTGGTCAACAAAATGATTTGGCTCAAAATGGCAATATATCTGTTGCTGCTTCCCACATATCCTCCAGCAAGCTACATTATTTTTTAAAAATGGTTTCCTCTGCCCTTCAGCATAGTGGTGAACTTTATTGCCAAATGTATTGTCTTGTCTGATTCTCTGAGAAATTGGGGCTTATAGTCAAGATGCAGATAAATAAAAAGCAGCTATAAAAGTAGGAACATTGTTTTCACTGCTAACATTAAATAGATGTTTGACTTTATTATTTTAACAATAATAATTGTATTCAGAGACTGCTATTATCTTTTCAACATTCCTTCATATCCACCTCACAGCTACCATGTGAAGTGGCCAGGGAAGACATGATTACACAGCTAAAATAGCTCCAAAGCTCAGAGAGGCTATAGTGGGCTGTATAAAGTTCCACAGAAAGTCAATAGCAGAGTTCAGCTTCCCAGTTACCATCCTGAGGATTAGGCCACTCTATTAGCTCTCCAGGTCAACAGGTGAGTTGTGTTTTCAAGAATTACAAGGAGTCATGAATAACTAATCCATTGTCTTAGTTTGTACTATTGCTTAGTTAATTATTTAGAAATAATTTCTTGGAAACAAGAAGTGAGGAAACCAACACGCTAAGCAGGCAATTCTGAACAAGAGACTTCTTTCAAGTAGACTGAGCCTAAATTGCCATCCTTCCAACTGAACACTGATTAAGCCCCCAAAAGTAGGATTTAAATGAAAACAATAGTAAAAATATCTTCTCTGCATTAGAATTCTTTTTAGTTCTGTATGGATTAAACCAGTTTTGCCAAGATAAGTCTTTTATTTTTTTAAGAGAGATTTTTGCTATAGGGTGTGTGCACTCACTGGAGGGACAGAGACATAGAGAGAAAGTGAGAAATCACTCCCCAAGGGGGATGGCCATGCCACAATCCCTTCTTTTCCATTCTCTTCTCGAGATTTTGGACATATGTACATTTATGCATGGTGTGAGTTTCAAGCTGCTGGGTACAGGACTTGAACCATGGTTGACTATGTGGGAGTCCAGTGACATAATGATTATGCCACCTACTAGTCCCAACATCAATTTTTTATTCATAAATAATGAAGGCATGGCTGCCATTACTTATGGTTTCTAAAATCCCTCTAAAATATACATAAACAAGCTTTATTCATTTTTGGTAGAAAATATTTATTTGTTAGATCATATATAATGCTATAAGAAGTTAAGAATACATCAAAAATAAAGAATCAGGCCAACAGGTGACATGGTGGTTAAGGTGCTGGACTTCCATGTGGCCTATAAGTTTGAGTCCTGAACCAGGTGGCTTTAAAACCACACAAGGTGTGTATGTGTGCGTGTGTCCAAAAATCCCAGGAGGAGAGTGGAGAGCAGATTATGGCATTGCCATCCCCATTGCGTGGGTAGTTTCTCACTTTCTCTCTCACTGTCTCTCTCTGGCAAGTGCATTGTTCTATGGCAAAACTTTTTAAAAATGTAATAAAAAAGGATTTTCTTACTTTTATTATCATTTATCATTTTATTCTACAAAATAGACTTGACCAATACTTAGTTTAAACATGTTTTCTTAAATACAATTACATTTCTTCGTCTTTCTAATCCTTTTCTTCTTCAAGATTAACAGGGATTTTATTAGCTGATTTTTCTAAGCCTCTGACTTCTTTCCTCCTCACTGTAAGTAAACCACAAGCTATGTTACACACATATATTTTATTAAAATGAATGTCATTTTATCTTATTTTTGTAAGACGGGTTAGTTGTTTATCTTATTAAGTCTATACTTGCCAGTTAAACTTTTTATGACATACATTGGCACAAATTGTTTAAACTTTCTTTTGAAATCAGAGTTAATATCTTAACATTTCTTTTTTCCTTTGTTTTTTTTTCATTTCATTTTCTTCCATACATTCAATCACATTATTATTTGTCTTACAAAATGAATATTTCAACAGGTGAACATTTCTCCCTAGTACTGTTGATAAAACTACGAAATATCTTGCATCCTGCACCACCACAAAGGATAGCCCTTTGTCATCCAAGTTAATTCACTCATAGTGAAAAAACTTTACCTCTCAAAAATGTGTATTATAACACAATTAGATTGGTACATCGAAAATAAGCCAGAAAATGACATCTGTGGCTTAATTACCAACTCCAAATAATTAGTTTGGGAGCAAGGAAATGAATTAAATGGAACACAGCCCAGTTATTCTACCAAAAGGGATTATGGATAGGATCTGGGATAACTGTGGGAGAGGTCAAACATACATGAGAGTGTTAATGAATAAAGAAATTATTAAAGGTAACTCAGAAAAACAAAAAATGCTGACCACTACCCTCCCACCAAAATCCACAGCATATTATTGATTATGCCATATGAAATACATTAACGTGCCCCTCCCTAGAGACTGATGGAAGTTTGCTTTGTATAGTATATTTTCTACTATAATATAGTGATAGGAAGGTCTGAAAACAGAACTTTCAGCACTTTCTTCAAGAGGCTGATTTTCTTCCTTTATTAGGAAGTCTTTCTTCCAAAAGCTATACAACGAGTTCACCTTTTCAGAAGGAATAGAGATTGTGAAAGAAATAAAATTCATATAGACCTCAAACCTCTCATTTTGGCTAATAGTTTCTGCCTCCTTTCCCATCAGAATCTTTGCCAGAGCACTAATAGGTAGCAAAACTGGCTGATAAAAGTGTCATTCTCCGATTCCTTCCCTGCCCACCCTCTGGTAAAAGAACTAATGAGCAGTAAAATTACCAAAAGTCAGACAGCAGAATGGAGAATAAAGAATACTCAGGGTATGGATAACCCACAAACCAGATAATGAGCTCCTGAATAATCAAGATTTGACTTAAACCTCAATTATTTCTTGCTTAGACCCATCATTTCATACTTTCCTTTAGAGTCTTAAATGTAAAATTTCTACAGAGTAAAATTGCAGTTTATCTCTAAATCCTCATTTGGAGGAACAGGAGTGAGAAATGACAGCTAAACTATGGCACTGGGACCATTGTTAGTAGCCTCTCTTGACACTCCATTATTTCCCTTTTCTAGGACACCCAAAGGTGTTGTTAACCTTTGTGGAAGCCCTGAACACTACAAGAGGTGGTTGACAAATGGACTAGTACCTTTTGTTCCCTTATGAAATGATGAACCTGAGATGAGTTCATTAGGGGGTCAACATTCCAGGAACATCAGTATATTGGTATTTTGGCAAATTGCCTTTACAATCAGTTTCCCTCTCAATTAATATACCAGAATTGAGTTGTAGGGCTATGTTACACTGCATTTACCTAAAATGCATCGCTGTGATTTGTTTTAAAGCTTTCTTTCTTCTCATTTCTTAATTGAGTGAGGCTTCTATACAAAAATACTATTTATCCCATGCCACTAAATAGGTGATCTCATCTTTAGAATTCATGTCAATTATAACAGGCTTCCGGATATATCAATAGCTACTCTATCCAGATTCATTTCTCAACTACGTGTTCTCAAACCTTGTATCTTCCCTGGCATAAACAATTAATAACCCAATTTCTAGAGATCTCACACTTTTGTGTAAAAAATCTGCCTATTCCACTTTCTTTGGTTTCAATGTCTGTGTCCCCACAAAATTTATAGGATAAAACCTATTCTTCAAGGCAATGGTATTTTTATTTTAACTTATTTTTAGTTTTTTTTTTTTCCAGAGGATGTGTGCACTTGCTGGAGAGAGACAGAGAGAGACAGATAGAGGGAAAGTGATAAATCAACCTCCGGGGGGCATGGTCATGCCACCATCACTCCTCTTCCATTCTACTCCTGGTATTTTGGGCACACACACACAAGCACCAGGTGCCATTTTCAAGATGCTGGGACTAGGACTTGAACTGTGGTCAGCCATGCAGGAGTCTAGTGCCTTAACAACCATACCACCTGTTGACCCATGGTATTTTGTTATAGCAGCCTGAATAGACTAAAACATCACTGCAATGACAGCTTTAAGACAGCTTTTGGACTTCAAAATTAATTTACATTTTCACAAAGGTTCTTTCAACAAATAATGCCATGGATAAAGGGAAAACAGTTACCAATTGCTGTGCTTTGAAAGTGTCTCTTTTCCCATCAGAATCATGTGCTAGAATGTGGTTGTATTAGAAAGGTATTAAAAGTGTGGAAATTTAATTTGACTATAGTGTTGAAAGGTGGAGACTTTAGGAGGTAATTAGGATGAGGTTCAGGGTGGAGCCCCCATGATTGAATCCTGGTGGCTTTACAAGCCTGACAGACACATGGACACATACAAGCTTTGCCCTATTGCTTTGTAATGCCCTACAGTACCTTGGGACTCTGCAGAATGCCCACCAACAAGAAGACCCTCACCATATGTGACCTCCTGACCTTAGACCTCCAAACAATGAGCTAAATAGGCCTCTTTTTTAAAATAAATTGCCCAGAGTCTGGCATTTCTGTTATTAGCGGCACAATGGACTAAAACATTAATTCTGGAAGAACATTTAAGCTGAATGTAGTAGAAGGTCAGGAAATAAATAAATAGTCTAGGATTACTTAATTTATAGAAAAATAACTTCCTAGAGAAGATGTCTGAGATGTTATCAATAACTGAGTATTCCTTGTGACCTTGCCAACACTATTAGCATCTTTTTCCTACCCTGATTGTCTATTCTATGCTATACCTTTATTCCTTTTTGTTTTATAAATGTTTCCAAGCCACATTGTATAATTACAATTTCTTTCTCCTAAGTCAATGCCATCTTGTCTGTTCAACCCTCACTCCCACCCCTGGTATACACAACACAGGCATACACAACACATTCATACACTAATACATCATATCACATTATGCACTCCAGAGACACTCAAATACATGCCTGGTGACATATTTTACAATGATCCTTTGGCCACCTCACCCTGGTATCAACTCATTCTCTATCACTCCTTATTTTCACTTCTTTAGAGACATGGAACAAGCAGACATAGTTACTATTTTTCTTCACTTATGGATCCCTATCAATGTTAAAATTCACAGCAAAGTTCATTCTGTGATGACAATAATTGTTCCTGCTTGCAGTAGAAGGGGAAGAGAGGAAAATCAAATTAGAAATGTTTATCCCCAAGGCCTTACTGTAAAGAAACAAAAAATTTTTATCAGAAGCAAGTGATCCATAATTTTCTGTACATTAACTGCAGTGGTATGCTCAACTAGTAGAGTTCACACAGACACATTGATATCTTGGATCCCTTCTACCAGATTGGGCAAGGTGTGTTCTTAGGAGTGCATAATCATTTAAATAAAGGATGTTATGGACTACAACTGATAGAATCAGTAAAACTCCTGTTCTAATACACAAAGGTTGGCTGATATTTAACCTTAGCTAGGGGAAGAAGAAAAATTTACAACATGCCACATGAGCAGCCTATAGCACACTTTCTGTTCTCATTTAACCCGTTCTATTGTTACAGAACATCACCACTGTTAATACTTTAAAGTGTGACTGAGTAGAGAATTGCTATCTCTAACTTACTGAAAATATACTTTCCACTTACCAATCCAAATAAATTTAACACCATGTATAAACAACGGTAATTAAAAACAAATGAATAAGGACTGTGTGAGAGCATAAACATTTCTACAAATTCTTGTGCATAAAAAAAGAACAATGAGTAAGCAATAGAATGCAAAAATAGTAACAATGCATCATAACAATTTTAAAAAGAAGTCTTTCCAAATCTGCAAGGGGTACTAAAATGTAACTTTTTATCATTATTAGAGCTTGAGTTGTACTTCTAGAAATACAACAAACCACTAGGAGTCTTTAGGCAAATTGTTCAAACAGATTTCACATTCTCGATTGGTATTCTGAAATATCCTAATGGGGTCCAAGGACTAAAAGAACCTCATTAACTAAACTCTTTCACGTGGAGTCCAAGATGAAAACCACCAAACTCAATAGTGCTACTTACAGTTTACAATGGTATTTCATATCATTTCATGTTTAATTTTGATAACATTGTGATTGGAAGTAGGTATGACTGTTACTTTGTTTTTTTTTTTTTAAATGGGAAAACAGAGGTTTAAAGGGGTTAATTTGCCAAATATTGCTCATTAGGTGCTAAACTGGTCTCAAGTCTCCAAATTTAGTGGTGTAGCACACAGTACAGTGCCTGACACATGAGTGCTTAGAGTTTGAGTGAATAAATGAATGACTAAATCACAATATCTGTCCTAACTACACTTGACTTATTCATATGCAAACAGTCCTATAGCTACACTCTAGTTGATAGGATCATTTACTTTCTAATAAAGAAGCAAAAAACAGTGTGAAGATTAATGTAGCCATTTATTTTGGTAGTATAAGACTCATGAGCTGAAAGGGTAAGACATTCATTGTCCAGCCTTTGTTATGTCTGAAAAAGAGTTGATAAAAATTTTGTAGGGTTGTTTAAAAATGATAGGTCACTTATTATTATTATTTTCTAGGGGACAGACCTCTCAATAGGAGGGAATAGACAAGTAAAATTTGGAAAGACATTTGCGCTCCTGACATGAATATATACAATGTTTCTTAATTGATATGCCTTCCATCCATTCACGAAAAAGTTTTAGAGTTAGCAGGAACCTTGGAAGACCAACTATAACAGTCCTTCTCCCCTGATGCCCTTTTGCTGTAATTCACAGCAAAATAATGGTAGATTCAGAACCAGATCCTAGTCTCCTTATTGACAGAATTCTTCAGGGAAGCACTTGGAGATGGACCCTCTCTATATATGTAATCAAAGGTTATTTCTTCATTTCCCTAATCAAGATGACCACAATATAGCCCTACTTGTGAACATATGGTTCTTTTTTATTTTTCCTCTTTTTGCAAATAGGGCATATGTACTTGCCAGAGAGACAAAGATAGGGAAAGTGAGAAATCACCCCCTTGGGGTATGGCCACACTGTAATCCCTTCTCTTCCATTCTCCTCTCAGGATTTTGTGCACACATGCATACATACCCGGTGTGATTTTCAAGCTTCGAGGTCCAGGACTTGAACAACTGTGGTTGGCCATTTGGGATGCCAGCACGTTAACCACTATTCTTCCTCCTGGCCTAAACACGGTTTTTTTTTTTTTTTTTTTTTTTTGGAGAGATTTTCACTGTAGGGCGCGTGCGCTCGCCAGACAGACAGAGAGAGACATAGAGACAGAAAGCGAGAAATCACCCACCAGGGGGGATGGTCACGCCACAATCCCTTCTCCTCCATTCTCCTCTCGGGATCTTGGGCACGCACGCACACGCGCCTGGCGTGAGTTTTAAGCCACCGGGTCCGGGACGTGAACCATGGTCGACTACGTGGGAGTCCAGCGACATAGCCATTACGCTAACTGCTGGTTCCCCTAAACACGGTTCTTTTAAAGTACAGCTTAAGTGGTTAAATGTTTGAACAACTTTCAAAGAAAATCAGAGCTTTTGCAGTACTTACATGAGATAATCCAAGTAAGGCATAGTTATTTACTCTTCTTAACCTGTAGCTGCCTTAAGTACCTGAGCTAACACTGACCAAATGAACCTTAAATTACTTTCCTTTCAGTCAATTAAGAAATATTTATTGAGATATTACTACATGCTAGTTTCTGGAAATATAACAGTAAACAAAAGAGACAAAAATCCCTGACTCTTGGACTAGCCCTGTAACCATATGGTTAAGGAGCCAGATCCCACATGGTGAACTGCAGTTCAAATCCTGTCCCTGGTACCTTGGAAAACACACAGTGTGCATGCACATGTGAGGTCAAAATCCCAAAAGGATGGAGAAATGGAGAAGGGATTGCAGCATGACCACGCCCTATTGGCAAATGCTTTCTCCCTTTCTTTCTGGGTCTCGCTCTGTCTGGTGAACACACATACCCTCTGGCAATTAAAAAAAAAAATCCCTACTCTCATGAAGCCCACATTTTAGTAGCAGATGCAGAAAATAAACCAAATAAATACATAAAATTAATAGTATATCAGTGATAAAATGCTTTGTTCAAATACATAAAGTATACTAAATTAGGTCTGTTAACAAAAGGTGTGACCCACTTATTTTAGAGGAAACATTGGGTGTCTCTTGTCATATTCACTTGTCTTTTAAAGAGATAAGATAACACAAAGGTAAGATGTTTTTACATAGTTCCTTCTAAGCTAGGGATGTAAAGGTAAATGTCATAGAAAATGGATAAATAAGTTGTATATGTGAACTGGTTAGAAAATGTTTCTGGTAATTGAGTTAATTCGAGAGTAGGTTCCAGTATTCAGCAATAAAACTGGAATTCAAATAACGTACACAAAAGTACTACCAAGTAGGTATAAAGGATGACACATGTAACTTTGGAAAGAAATGTCAAAATCTGTAACATATGCAAAGCTCTCAGAGACTTGTTGCTCTTTGAAGCAGGAAGGTAGATACCAAACTCTAGCAAATGCAATTTGGGTAGTATGGCATATAGCATAGATTTTAAAAAAGACTTCTGGGAATAACCCTATAACATAAGGACATTTCCTTAACTTGTATTCTCCAAGCACAAGCAGTCTTTATCATCTTATTTAGCTATAGAATGTACAGATCTTCATTTTATAATTGTCTCTCACGTCACAGAACTAAAAATTAAACTACTAATTTTGTATCTCTCTTAGCACATTGAGTACATAATGATGGTAGATTTCTTTTTTGCTTAGTTTTTACTACAGTGTGAGTACATTCACCAGAGACAGAGAGAAAAAGTGAGAAATCACCCCCTGCGGGAATGGTCAAACCATAGTCCCTTCTCCTCCAGTCTCCTCTTGGGATTTTAGGCCAGCATGCACATGCTGGCATGATTTTCAAGTTGGTGCATCCAGGACTCGAACTGTGTGGTTGGCCATATAGGATCCAGTGCCTTAACCTCTCTCCGTGCCATCTGCTGGCCCCACTGCTGGTAGATTTCTAATTGCCTTGTGTGTAATATAAATATCAGTAGGTCTAGAGCTGTTTTTAATTAGCTAAGCTAGACAATATTTTCTTCAAAATCCTCTGGCCTAGAAATGAATTCCTATTCTTATTGACTAAGAAAAAATGATGAGAAAGGTGACAAAAGGAGCAGGTAACAGTGAAAGTTTTATTAAGTTTATTAATAGAGACATACTGCTTTACTTACCTGAAGATATCAAAAAATTACAATTTGTTTCATCTTTGTTGGTAGCTGCACAAGCTATTCCATTACAGAGGAGGAGTTGATTTATGTGCAGCTGTTGAAAACACAATGAACCAGTCACCACAATTTTAACAAGTGTTGATGCTGGCATACCCACTTCAGATAACATCTATAACACTGTCATGACAAAAGTTTACAGTACACTACCTAAAGTAATGATGCTAGTTCCACATTTGCCAAGATTGGTGTTACTGCTATAGCACTGGATTTTACTGGGGTGACAATGGAAATTCACTCTTTCATGGTCTTTAAATAAGGCCAAGGGATATATCCAAGATATATTAGATATATATTGCTGTTTTTTATTCTCCTAAAAGTAAGCTTTATACCAGTTGGCTAGGGATAAAATGAAGTTTATTTTGAGTGTCCATGATTAAGCCATTCCTTTTTTTATATTTGTCACTCCCTTATCATTCTTTATGTATTACAATTATGAAAAGAACAATTTGCAAAGAAGGTCATGGTTATTGTTAGGAAAGGGACATGTTTTTATTACAAGTTAAAATTAAGTCTCCACACTCAAAAAGGTTACAGAACGTGTGGTGTGCGTGTGTGTTTGGAGACATGCAAAATAGATGTAAATAACAACTGATAATACAATGGGATAAGTACTTTGACAAGCACTGAAAAATGGAGAGATGATTTAAGTGGAGAGACCTGAGCTAGATGATGAAATAGGACATTTGAAAACGTGTTTCCTCACAGAAACATCAATTTGAACTACTATCCATGCACAAAAACTTCTTCACAAGAATTAAGAAAAACAGGTGAGAGATTAATAGCACCTAAGTGTAGCACAGAAATAAGAAAAGACACAGTGAAAAAGGTAGAACAGTTTTACATTACCCACGTCACCCTTCCCCCAACCTCAGGAAGCACAGTGTGGTGTGAGATACCATCTGCTTGGAGGAAGGAGAAGGAAGCTTGTACTAAACTTTGCCTCAGAACCCAACACCAGCTTGCCCTAGTAAATTCCATCATTGGGCATGCCCCCATAGACTTAGACTCCAGGATTGTACCCAAGGATTGAGCCTCCAGGCCTGCCACATATCAGGCTATCCCCCACAGACTGAGTCTAGGTCTACCTCGGAGAGGTCCCAAGACTGGGCTGGGCTCCATGACTCCAGACTTCAAGTCTACCTCAGAACTAGGCTGGCCTTTGCAGTCCTAGTCACCAAGGATGGCACCCTCAGTTATAGACCCCAGGAATCCTCAGTGCCAGGTGAGCCCGTGAAGCCCCAGCTCTATCTCAGGTTTCAAGCTAGTTCACAGTCAAGTTGGCCCACAAAGCCTGAGGCTTCCTGCCTGACCCAATGCCAGATCAGCACCTTTGTCCTTAGACTGGCTGACATCTACGGACATAAGTCCTAGACCTGTCCAGTGCCAGACTGGTCCCTGAGGCCCCACTTTCCAGCCAAGTCCCAGGGGTCTAATGTTCCAGCAAAAAGAAGGTTCAGGCTTGGTCTAGGAAGTCCAGGGTTCAGGGCCCATACCTGTAGACCTAAGTGCTGGGCTGGGTCCTACAAACTTAGGCTCAAGGATTATCCTGAGGACCCAAGATCCAGGCTGATCCTTGCATACCTAGGATCCAGATCAGTTCCCACAGCCCCACCCTCCATTCCAAAGCTCATGGCTCCAGGTACCAGGGTAGTACCTACAATCCTAGGGTGCAGACTGAACTGCACAGACCTAAACTTCATGTCTAATACACTAACAGACAAGTCCTAAGCTCCAGGTCAGTACCCAAGTTCCCAAGCTGAAGTGGACTCAGAGTCTAAGTATGCTCCAGGAAATGCAGGGCTCAGTCCACCCAAGTAGATCCTAGTGCCAAGATGGACCTCAATGGACTAAGGCTCCAAATCCATACTCCTGCAGACTCTTGCTCCAGAATAGCCTCTATGGACCCAGGACCTGGGCCTGCCCCAATGGATACAAGCTTCAGATGCAGCCCAGTGAACCCAAAGACAAGGTTCATCCTAGTGCCCAGCTGGCTCAAGGCCCACTCTAGTACCAGGTCAGCCTTTGTGTACTCAGACTTTTGGCCAGCCCTCATGGATACAATTTCTAAGTCAATCCTCACAGACTCAGACTCCAGGCCAAACCAAGTGATCTCAATCAACAGGTCTTCCTCAGTGGTACATCCAGGCTTCAGGCCCAACCTCAAAGATCCAGAAGCCAGATCTAACCCCTGCTGACCAGGCACCAGGCCTGCCTGCCCAAGGACTCTAGCAATAAGTATATCTGTGGACCGTGCTAGATATTATGCCGAGTTTCTTGATGGGCTGATGGGTTACAGATTTCCCAGACAATGCCTGTCTGTGAGAACTGGAATAAGTCCTCAATTCTTACATGTGTAGACACCAGTGCAGGGCCACTCAGATCAAGAACAATCAGAGAAATATGACCCTTCCAAAGGTACAAAATAAAGCACCAGTAACCAACCCCAAAGGAATAGGGATATATAATTTGCCTAACAAAGAATTTGAAATAATTGCTTTAAGGATTTTTTTAAATAATCTGAAATAGAAGGGACCAGCAGTTAGCGTAATGGCTATGTTGCTGGACTCTCACGTAGTTGACCGCAGGTTGAGTCCTGGACCCGATGGCTTAAACTCATGCCGGGCTCATGTGTGTGGGTGCCCAAGTTCCTGAGAGGAGAATGGAGGAGAAGGGATTGCGGCATGGCCATCCCCCCGGGGGGTGATTTCTCGCTTTCTGTCTCTCTGTCTCTCTCTGTCTGTCTGGTGAGTGCATGCACCCTATAGCAAAATCCTCTCCCCCCCAAAAAAAAAAATCTGAAATAGAATGATAATTTATTAAGCGTGGAAAAGCAGTAAAAGAAATATTGGCTTAAATAGCAAATTTTGACTTTGGGTTACATACTAAAATATTGTAAAAGTAAAAGACATTAAAATAAATATTATTTAAAAATAAGTGATTTAGAGTAGAATAAGTTGATGAAGAGACAAACATACATTCTGGTTAATAAAATCTATCCTAATTTTCTATGATGCTTTCTGGGATTATTTTCTATATTAAGTATAGTTAGTGTGCATGTGTTGTTTCTTTTCATTTCTTCCACTGTTGTTGCTGTTGTTATTATTATTAATTGATAATTGAAACATTGTACCTATTTATGGGATACAGTATGATATTTTTTGCATATAAATACAATGATCAAATCAGGTAATGAGCATATTCATCATCTCAAACATTTATTATTGCTTACTGGAAACATTTAAAATCTTCTTTTAGTTATTATGATATATACAGTAAATTATTCTTAACTATAGTTATCTTACTTTGCTATTGAACACTAGAACCTCTTCCCACTATAATTGTAGTTTGTATTGATTAACCATCTCCCTATTCCTCTTTCCCCTATATTCTTCCCAGCCTCTAGTAATCACTATTTTATTCTCTACTTCTATGAAGAAAACTCCTTAAAAAATTTTATTAGTGAACTTCACAAAGTACAGAGAAATTATTCAATAAAATCAGTAAGACAAAAATTAATCCAAACTAGACATTGAGAGCTTTAACAGAGATTTAAATCATTTTTAAAAAATAAAGCTAATATTATGGAGCTAAAAATACAATGAATGAAATAAAAGGAATAAAGAAAGCTTACAGAATATATGGGACAGCAACAACAGAAAAAAATATTTGAGTCATAGGAGTTAAAGAAAGGGAATAGAGAGACAAAGGGTAGAAAACTTACTTAAAGAACTAATATCAGAAAACTTTCTAAATTTGAGGAAAGGTATAAATATTCATGTATAGGAAGATCAAGGGTTTCCTCTCCAATCAGATTTAATTCAAACAATACCACACCAAGACTATAATCAAAAATCAAAGATAAAGTGAGAATACTAAAAGAAGCAAATAATATATGAAGGAGTTCAATAAGGTTGGCAGTAAATTTCTCAGCAGAAACCTTGAAGACCATGAGAGAGTGGGATGATATACTCAAAGTGCTGAAGGAAAAAAATATACCAAAAAAGAATGTTTTACAAAGCTGTTCATCAGAAATGAGAAGATAAAGAATTTCCTAGACAAACAAAAATTGAGAGAGTTCATAAACACCAGATCTGTCTCATAGGAATGTTGAAGGCAGTTCTTCAAGCTAAAAGAAAAGGGTGCTAATTTGTAACACAAAATACGAAAATATAAAACTCACTGGTAATAGTAAATACTGAGGGCTAATGGTAGTACAGTGTAAAACATGATACACTGTGAGGTTGATTCACATTGAAAGAGTCCATGTTCACATCTGGAAACTTCCCTGAGTAAATTCAGGCACACATACCAATGATCTGGAGCTGGCTGAGGCTAGGTATGGGTCACAGCATCGAGACCCAGTTGGGGGTGGCTCTTTTTCTCTCTATTTTACTCTCTTTGTTGTGCAAGCAAATAAATAAATAACATTTAAAATAAATCTTTAACTATTAACCATTACCTTGAATGTAAATGGATTAAATTCTTTAATCAAAAGGTACAATGTAACTGAATGGAAAAACAAACAAATGAGATCCAACAATATTCTGCCTACGAAAATTGTAAAAAGAAACAAAGAAGATAATTTTATAATGATAAAGGGATCAAATCATCAAAAAGATATAACATTTGTAAATATATTTATATGCACCACAAGTTGGAACACCTAAATATATAATGCAAATATTAATAAATCTAAAGAAAAAGATGAAATGTAATACAATTATAGCAGGGGACTTCAATAAGCTACAGCAATGGACAGAACATCTTGACAGAAAATCAATACAGAAACATCAGACTTAAACCACATTTTAGAACACACAGACTTAACATTTACAGAACATTCCACTCAACAGTAGCCAAATACACATTCTTCCCAAGAACACACAGAACATTATCAAGGATAAATCATAGGTTAGATCACAAAACAAGTCTTGATAAATATAGAACACTGAAATTATATTGAGTATTTTTTCTGACAACAATGGTAGAAAACTAGAAATCAGTAACAGGCATTTTGGAAAATTCACTAATAAGTGAAAATTAAACATAATCCCGAACAACCTATGGGTCAAGGAAGAAACTTAAAGGGAAATTAAAAATACGTTGAGACAAATGAAAATGGATAAACAATGTAGCAAAATTTATAGGATGCAGGAAAAGCAGTTCCAAGGGGGCAGTTTATAGCAATAAACAAGTACATGAAGAAAAAAGAACAAAGGCCTCATGTAATCTACTGTTATGCTTCATGGAACTAGGAAAAGAAAAAAAAAACATAACAAAACAAACTAAGCCAATAGTTAGTAGAAAAAATAAAATAAGAAAGATCAGAGAAGTAATAAATAAAATAGAGACGTGATAAAATAAAAAAGATCAATGAAACTAAGTTAATTTTTTAAAATTCAAATCCAAAAGCCATTAGCTAGATTTAAAAAAAGAATGGAGACTTACATGAATAAGTGAAATTTAAAATGAAAGAGGAGACTTACAATTAATACCATAGAAATACAAAGGATCCTAAGAGACTACTATGAACAGTGCTTTCCCAATAAGTTAGAAAATCTAGAAGAAATGGATACATTTCTAGGCATGTACAACCTACTAAGGCTCATGCACTAAGAAATACAAAATCTGAATAGACCAGAAATGAGTAAGGAGATTGACTCAATAATGAAAACAACAAAAATCTCCCATCATGGAAAAACTCAGTACCTGAAGCCTTCACTACTGAATTACACTAAACATTTAAAGAAGAACTAAAGCCAATTCTTCTCAAATTTATCACAAAAAATTGCAGAAGAGGAAATATTTCCAAATTCATTTTATGAAGTAGTATTATCCTGATACTAAAGTCAGACAAGGACACTACAAGAAAAGAGAATTACAGGCTAATATTCATGTTATAAGCATAGAAAAAAAAAATCAACAAAATCCTAACCAACCAAACTCAACAGCACATTAAAAGGATCATTCTCCATCATTAAATGGCATTTATCTTTGGCATGCAAGGGTGGTTCAAATACAGAAATCAATATATGTGATATACCACATTAACAGAATGAAGGACAAAAACCATATGATCATCTTAACAGATACGGAAAAAGCACTGGACAGAATCCAACATCCTTTCATGATAAAAACTCTCAAGAAGGAAAAAGAATAGAGTCGAAACAATATCTGAGGTGATCATGAAAATGGCTTTTTTCTTGTTCCTTATAAAAAACTGTCTTGTAAAATACAGCTCAGATGAGAATACCGAGTGTTTAATTATCCATCCTTAAAACCCTATACCCCCATCTAGCAAGTGGGAATAGCAATTACTTAATTTTACTTGTCTGTTTCCCACATTAAATTCCACTGAAAATGGATTAAATTCTTTAATCAAAAGGTACAATGTAACTGAATGGAAAAACAAACAAATGAGATCCAACAATAATTTTCAAGGTTAAATCATAGGTTAGATCACAAAACAAGTCTTGATAAATATAGAACACTGAAATTATATTGAGTATTTTTTCTGACAACAATGGTAGAAAACTAGAAATCAGTAACAGGCATTTTGGAAAATTCACTAATAAGTGAAAATTAAACATAATCCCGAACAACCTATGGGTCAAGGAAGAAACTTAAAGGGAAATTAAAAATACGTTGAGACAAATGAAAATGGATAAACAATGTAGCAAAATTTATAGGATGCAGGAAAAGCAGTTCCAAGGGGGCAGTTTATAGCAATAAACAAGTACATGAAGAAAAAAGAACAAATGCCTCATGTAATCTACTGTTATGCTTCATGGAACTAGGAAAAGAAAAAAAAAACATAACAAAACAAACTAAGCCAATAATTAGTAGAAAAAATAAAATAAGAAAGATCAGAGAAGTAATAAATAAAATAGAGACGTGATAAAATAAAAAAGATCAATGAAACTAAGTTAATTTTTTAAAATTCAAATCCAAAAGCCATTAGCTAGATTTAAAAAAAGAATGGAGACTTACATGAATAAGTGAAATTTAAAATGAAAGAGGAGACTTACAATTAATACCATAGAAATACAAAGGATCCTAAGAGACTACTATGAACAGTGCTTTCCCAATAAGTTAGAAAATCTAGAAGAAATGGATACATTTCTAGGCATGTACAACCTACTAAGGCTCATGCACTAAGAAATACAAAATCTGAATAGACCAGAAATGAGTAAGGAGATTGACTCAATAATGAAAACAACAAAAATCTCCCATCATGGAAAAACTCAGTACCTGAAGCCTTCACTACTGAATTACACTAAACATTTAAAGAAGAACTAAAGCCAATTCTTCTCAAATTTATCACAAAAAATTGCAGAAGAGGAAATATTTCCAAATTCATTTTATGAAGTAGTATTATCCTGATACTAAAGTCAGACAAGGACACTACAAGAAAAGAGAATTACAGGCTAATATTCATGTTATAAGCATAGAAAAAAAAAATCAACAAAATCCTAACCAACCAAACTCAACAGCACATTAAAAGGATCATTCTCCATCATTAAATGGCATTTATCTTTGGCATGCAAGGGTGGTTCAAATACAGAAATCAATATATGTGATATACCACATTAACAGAATGAAGGACAAAAACCATATGATCATCTTAACAGATACGGAAAAAGCACTGGACAGAATCCAACATCCTTTCATGATAAAAACTCTCAAGAAGGAAAAAGAATAGAGTCGAAACAATATCTGAGGTGATCATGAAAATGGCTTTTTTCTTGTTCCTTATAAAAAACTGTCTTGTAAAATACAGCTCAGATGTTAATACCGAGTGTTTAATTATCCATCCTTAAAACCCTATACCCCCATCTAGCAAGTGGGAATAGCAATTACTTAATTTTACTTGTCTGTTTCCCACATTAAATTCCACTGAAACAAGAAAAAAAAAATCTCAGCAAATCAGGTACAGAAGTAATAAAACTGAACACAATAGAGTCCATATAGGATAAACCCACAGTCAACAACATACTCTGGTGGCAAGTGAAAGCTTTTTGCTTCCAGATCAGGAACAAGGGAAGGGTGCCAATTCTATTCAACATAGTATCAGAATGAGGCAAGGGAAAACAGTAAATAAATGGCATTGAAATTAGAAAGGAAGAAATTATATTGTCCCTATGTATAGAGAACAATTTATTTATAGAAAACTAATAAATTAATTCAGTAAAGTTGCAGGATGAAAAATCAAAATACAAAAATCAATAGCATATACACTAACAATAAACTATCTAAAAGAGAAATCAAAAGAACAATACCTCTATAATAGCTGCCAAAAATAAAATGCTTAGGATTAAACATAACTAGGGCCAGCAGGTAACATGATGGTTAAGGCACTGGATTCTCACTTGGCCAACTGTGGTTTCAGTCCTGGACCCAATGGCTTAAAACTCACATTGAGTGTGTGTGTATGCCCAAAATTCTGAGATACATGGAGGAAAAGGGACTGTGGAGTGGCCATCTCCCCTAAGGACTGATTTCTTGCTTTCTGTCTCTCTGTCTCTTCACAAGTGCACATGCCCCATAACAAAAATCTCTCTCTCAAAAAAAAAAAAAAAGGAATAAACATAACCAAGGAGGTGAAACACCTGTATGCTGAAAACCATATGACACTGATGAAAGAAATTGAAGAAAATAAATGGAAAGATATCCTGCATTAAGGAATTTCAAGATTTAATATTGTTAAAATGTTAATAGTACCCAAAACAGTCTACAGATTTAATGTCATCCCTATCAAAATTCCACTGACATTTTCAAATAAATAGAAAAAAAAATTCTTAAACTTTGTAGACTCAAAATAGTGAAAGTAATCTTTTTTTAAAAAAAATTTCTGTTTTTGTTTGTTTGTTTGTTTGTTTGTTTTAGAGCTTTTTTGTTGTTGTGTGTGTTTGTTTTACTATAGGGCACACTTGCCAGAAAAAGAGAGACAGAAAGCAAGAAATCACCCCTACAGGGGGGTTGGCCATGCCTCAATCCCTTCTCCTCCATTCTCCTCTAAGGATCTTGGGCACGCATGCACACATGCCTGGCATGAGTTTAAGTCACCGGGTCCAGGACTCGAACTGTGGTCGACCACATAGGAGTCCAAAAACACAGCCATTACACCAACTTTTGGTCCCAATTGACATATAAGAATTATACATATCTGTAGTGCACTATGTGTTTTTCCAGTATAAGATTACACTGTATATTGTTGTAAAATACAGTAGGGTGAATATAGCAAATAACAACGTACTGTATCTCTCAGAGTAACTGAAAAAGAAGATTTTGAATGTTGTCAAAGCAATATTAAGAAAAAAGAACAAAGTCAGCAGCAACACACTACTTGACTTGAAAATATACTATAAAGCTATAGTATTAATAATTAAAATAGCCTGGTACTAAAAATAGATATATAGACCAATTGAACAGAAAAAAAATGTGCCCACAAATGAATCCACACATTCGCAACTGATTTTCAACTAAGGTGTCAAAAACACAAATGGAGAAAAGACAGTTTCTGCAATAAATAGTTTTGGGGAAACTGGATTACTTTATTGCAGAATGGTGAAAACAGAACCTTTATCTCACACCATATGCAAAAATAGATTCAAAATATAATAAAGACATTAATATAAGAAATGAAATTTAAAAACCACTCAAAGAAAACACAAGCGAAAAGTTCTATGGCATTGGTTGGCAATTATTTTATGGAGATAACTCCCAAAGCACAAGCAACAAAAGCAAATACTAGTTTGAAATTATATCAAACTAAAAATATTCTACATAGCAAAGGAAAAAACAGAATGAATAGACGACCTAAAAAATGGGATAAAAATATTCACAAACCATATATCTGATAAGGAATTAATATAGAAAATATATTAAGAACTCAATAGAAAGAAAGAACCTGATTTTAAAATAGACAAAGGACCTAAATAGACATTTCTCAAAAGACATACAAATTGTCAACAGGTGAACACTATTAACCATCAGCAAAATGCAAGTTAAAACCACAGTGAGTTATCACTTACAGCTGTTAGAATGGCTATTATCAAGAATATGAAAGATAACAAGTATTAGCAAAAATAGTAAAATAAAGGTGGGGGGGAGATTTCTCACCCACTGTTGATGGAAAATGTAAATTAGTATAGCCATTATGAAAAACAGTACGGAGGTTCCTTAAAATATTAAAAATAGAACTACTGTATGATCTAGCAACATCTCTACCAAAAAGGACATGAAATCAATATGACGAGGACATAACTGCACTCCCATGTACACTAGAGCATATCTACAATAGCCAAGATAAGTGTCTGAGTATGTTTAATGCTGCTATAACAGAATAACATAGGCCGGGTAATTATTAAGTAATAGTTTATTTGGCTTGTGGTTCTGAAGACTGGTTAAATTCAAAAGATGGCACCAGCCATTTGGTGAGGTGAGGGCCTTCATGCTATGTCTTAAAATGGCAGAAGGTCATTACAGGATGAGAGCACCAATATTCATGAGAGAAGCAATGGAAGCCAAACTTACACTTTTATCAGGAACCCACTCCCATAATAGCTTACCCAATCCTGACATAATGGCATTAAGTCAACTCTTGTAGTCCCCTAAGAGGGGGCTGTTACATTGGGAAGAACTTCCAACACATGAATTTTGGGAGCAATATGCATCCTATCTAAATATTCATCACCAGATGAATGGATAAAGAAAATGTATTATTATATTCACAGTGGAATACTATTCACCCTTAAAAAAAATCCTGTCATTTGTGACAACACAGACAAACTTAAAGAACACTGTGTTAAGTGAAATAAGCTGGATACAGAAATACAGACGCTGAATGACCTCACTTTTATGTGAAATCTAGAAATGTCAAACTCATAAAAACAGAGAGTAGAATGGTGGTTACTAGGGGCTGGGGGTGGTATTGAGGACACGTTGGTCAAAAGATATAAATTTTAGTTAGGAGGGACAAATTCAAGAGCTCTATTGTACAACATGATAACTATAGTTAATAATAATGTATTGTATCCCTGAAAATTGTTGAGTAGATTTTAAGTGTTCTCACCACAAAAAAAAAATGACAATAAAAAAATGTTAATTAACTGGAGTTAGCCATCCCACAATGTATATGTATTTCAAAACATGTTTATTTGTCAATTTTAAAAAAGAAAAGGAAAGGAGTGACTAATTCTTCAGGTAGAAGTGAGTGATTTCTTTAGTAAGTTATTTTGAGTTTGCTCATAAAGAATAAGAAAAGTAGATGGGGAAAAGGAACAGAGAGGAGAGCATTTCACTCAAAAGAGATTGCTAAAGCAAAGGCACAGAGTGAAGAGAGTACAAAGGTAAAGTCAAGGAAAAGTGAGTGGTCCCGTGGTTCTTGAAAAAGGAATGTTGAGGGGTAGAAGATCAAGCCTATCTTTTTATTTTACTATCAGACTTGGATGCTGACTTGTATAGTTCCTTTAGTATCATCTTGAAGACTTAGAGAAGAAAAACATCCACACAAATCCTCTATCAAAACCAGCCTACATGAAGATAAAGAGCCAGGAAACTGCAAAGGGAAAAGTAATCAGAAAAATGAGACAACAGAAAGCAGAGAAATTATTTAAGGATGCTCACCTCAAGCATACCTGAGATGATATTGAGGAGTGGCAACAGACCTTAGGGATAAGATGGTTGTTTATGATCAAGGATTTGGAGCCAGAATATCAGAAGCATAGACACATTTAAGAAAAAAACAAGCAAGCAAACAAACAAACAAAAAAAACTTCTAGTAATGGCTTTCACATGGAAGCAGTATCTAAAAAACAGATCAATAGCCATGATAAGGGTCATCTTTAAATTCAAAGGACAGTGATTTTTAAGTCAGATACTGCTGATGGATGCATTTAAACAGAATCCACAGATCTGACCAACCCACACCCACATGTGGTCGACCACATAGGAGTCCAAAAACACAGCCATTACACCAACTTTTGGTCCCAATTGACATATAAGAATTATACATATCTGTAGTGCACTATGTGTTTTTCCAGTATAAGATTACACTGTATATTGTTGTAAAATACAGTAGGGTGAATATAGCAAATAACAACGTACTGTATCTCTCAGAGTAACTGAAAAAGAAGATTTTGAATGTTGTCAAAGCAATATTAAGAAAAAAGAACAAAGTCAGCAGCAACACACTACTTGACTTGAAAATATACTATAAAGCTATAGTATTAATAATTAAAATAGCATGGTACTAAAAATAGATATATAGACCAATTGAACAGAAAAAAAATGTGCCCACAAATGAATCCACACATTCGCAACTGATTTTCAACTAAGGTGTCAAAAACACAAATGGAGAAAAGACAGTTTCTGCAATAAATAGTTTTGGGGAAACTGGATTACTTTATTGCAGAATGGTGAAAACAGAACCTTTATCTCACACCATATGCAAAAATAGATTCAAAATATAATAAAGACATTAATATAAGAAATGAAATTTAAAAACCACTCAAAGAAAACACAAGCGAAAAGTTCTATGGCATTGGTTGGCAATTATTTTATGGAGATAACTCCCAAAGCACAAGCAACAAAAGCAAATACTAGTTTGAAATTATATCAAACTAAAAATATTCTACATAGCAAAGGAAAAAACAGAATGAATAGACGACCTAAAAAATGGGATAAAAATATTCACAAACCATATATCTGATAAGGAATTAATATAGAAAATATATTAAGAACTCAATAGAAAGAAAGAACCTGATTTTAAAATAGACAAAGGACCTAAATAGACATTTCTCAAAAGACATACAAATTGTCAACAGGTGAACACTATTAACCATCAGCAAAATGCAAGTTAAAACCACAGTGAGTTATCACTTACAGCTGTTAGAATGGCTATTATCAAGAATATGAAAGATAACAAGTATTAGCAAAAATAGTAAAATAAAGGTGGGGGGGAGATTTCTCACCCACTGTTGATGGAAAATGTAAATTAGTATAGCCATTATGAAAAACAGTACGGAGGTTCCTTAAAATATTAAAAATAGAACTACTGTATGATCTAGCAACATCTCTACCAAAAAGGACATGAAATCAATATGACGAGGACATAACTGCACTCCCATGTACACTAGAGCATATCTACAATAGCCAAGATAAGTGTCTGAGTATGTTTAATGCTGCTATAACAGAATAACATAGGCCGGGTAATTATTAAGTAATAGTTTATTTGGCTTGTGGTTCTGAAGACTGGTTAAATTCAAAAGATGGCACCAGCCATTTGGTGAGGTGAGGGCCTTCATGCTATGTCTTAAAATGGCAGAAGGTCATTACAGGATGAGAGCACCAATATTCATGAGAGAAGCAATGGAAGCCAAACTTACACTTTTATCAGGAACCCACTCCCATAATAGCTTACCCAATCCTGACATAATGGCATTAAGTCAACTCTTGTAGTCCCCTAAGAGGGGGCTGTTACATTGGGAAGAACTTCCAACACATGAATTTTGGGAGCAATATGCATCCTATCTAAATATTCATCACCAGATGAATGGATAAAGAAAATGTATTATTATATTCACAGTGGAATACTATTCACCCTTAAAAAAAATCCTGTCATTTGTGACAACACAGACAAACTTAAAGAACACTGTGTTAAGTGAAATAAGCTGGATACAGAAATACAGACGCTGAATGACCTCACTTTTATGTGAAATCTAGAAATGTCAAACTCATAAAAACAGAGAGTAGAATGGTGGTTACTAGGGGCTGGGGGTGGTATTGAGGACACGTTGGTCAAAAGATATAAATTTTAGTTAGGAGGGACAAATTCAAGAGCTCTATTGTACAACATGATAACTATAGTTAATAATAATGTATTGTATCCCTGAAAATTGTTGAGTAGATTTTAAGTGTTCTCACCACAAAAAAAAAATGACAATAAAAAAATGTTAATTAACTGGAGTTAGCCATCCCACAATGTATATGTATTTCAAAACATGTTTATTTGTCAATTTTAAAAAAGAAAAGGAAAGGAGTGACTAATTCTTCAGGTAGAAGTGAGTGATTTCTTTAGTAAGTTATTTTGAGTTTGCTCATAAAGAATAAGAAAAGTAGATGGGGAAAAGGAACAGAGAGGAGAGCATTTCACTCAAAAGAGATTGCTAAAGCAAAGGCACAGAGTGAAGAGAGTACAAAGGTAAAGTCCAGGAAAAGTGAGTGGTCCCGTGGTTCTTGAAAAAGGAATGTTGAGGGGGAGAAGATCAAGCCTATCTTTTTATTTTACTATCAGACTTGGATGCTGACTTGTATAGTTCCTTTAGTATCATCTTGAAGACTTAGAGAAGAAAAACATCCACACAAATCCTCTATCAAAACCAGCCTACATGAAGATAAAGAGCCAGGAAACTGCAAAGGGAAAAGTAATCAGAAAAATGAGACAACAGAAAGCAGAGAAATTATTTCAGAATGCTCACCTCAAGCATACCTGAGATGATATTGAGGAGTGGCAACAGACCTTAGGGATAAGATGGTTGTTTATGATCAAGGATTTGGAGCCAGAATATCAGAAGCATAGACACATTTAAGAAAAAAACAAGCAAGCAAACAAACAAACAAAAAAAACTTCTAGTAATGGCTTTCACATGGAAGCAGTATCTAAAAAACAGATCAATAGCCATGATAAGGGTCATCTTTAAATTCAAAGGACAGTGATTTTTAAGTCAGATACTGCTGATGGATGCATTTAAACAGAATCCACAGATCTGACCAACCCACACCCACAGATTATAGTTTCTGTTTTTATCAAAATAAAGGGTTTTTTTCTGACCTTTGGGAAAACAGGCCACCGATTATGATTATGACTTTGGTATTACAGAATATTCCTGAGGTTTCCTGTACAAACACACCTCACTATCCTCAATCTCTCTTCCCTTTCTGATCTTCTTTCCTTCTTTCTCCATTATTTTTTCGTCTTTTAGCTGACATCTTCCAAGAACATTTATGGATACTGTCAAGGTTCAAAAGAGACTATGGAAGTATATTAGAAGTTCTCCAAGAAGGACATAAAAGCAGTGAAGGTATTTAACGAGAATAGGACAGTGTGGAATGGGGGGGGTGAAGAGAAGAGGATAGAGAAAGATAGCAAGAGAACAATAGAGAGGCAGGACGTTAGTGAGAAACAGATATGGCTTTATTACCTGTTGATGAGGATAGGCATAGTATTTTCAACTGGATTGGTCTGAGAAGTATTTCATGATGGGCAAAGTCTTTTTGCAAGCAAAATGAGAAATAGCGATTGACTGTTTTAAAAATATAATTAGAATAATAATAATAATGATTGGGGAAAACAGAAAAGATATTGAATGTTGAAGCAGGGAGATTAATGTCTCTGTATTGACTGACATGCATGGCATTCCCTTTTGAAAAAGCAATGTAATACACTGTAAAGTTACATATAATCCAATGTAATATAAAGAAGATTATGGTGATAATAAAAATAAAAATAAAAAAAGAAGTCCTCCAAGAGATATTAAGAAAATATGCATGATGTGAAATTGAAAAAAAAAAGTTTATTTTTCTCTAATAAGAGATAGAGAAACAGAAAGAGAGTGCCAGACACACTTAACCAGGTCTTCACACCACAGTCTACCTCCAGTGTCAGTGGGCCCAGAGCAAGGGCACACGTGTATGTCCTGGCATACTCAGGAGGATCCCAGGATATGAACCTAGGACACTGCCCATGTGAATCCAGCTGTGTTATCATTGTACCACCGCCTGGCCTCATGAAAAGTATTAATAAATGTTTTAAAATATTAGAATTTAAATAATCTGTAAATCATTCTTTATTTCCCATATTATAGAATTTTCAGAGCTGGAATAAGCCTTTGAGACCATTAAGCATAATTTTATCACTTTACATATGAGAAAATAAGAAAAGAAGTTAAATTATTTATCCATGGTATATAGTTATTGATAAAAGAAATATCACTTACATATCCTAGGTAACTACTATTTTAGTTTTTAGGTTCAAAGAAATGCATTGAGTTATTTACTTAGTTTTTTTTTTTTTTATGGTGATTAAAAACACAGTAACATGGGGTTGCCCCATAGTGCAGTGGTTAAGGGAACCAGGTCACACATGGCTGACTGTGGTTTGAATCCCAGTTCCCATGGCTTGAAAAACATAATAGGCAAGTGTATATATGTGTTCAAAATTGATGGGATGAAAAAATGGAGTAATAAATATTGCAACAAAATCACACTCCATTAGAAATACTTTCTCTCTATCACTGAAGTACATGTGCTCTCTAGCAATAAAAAAGACTTTAAAAAATCCATGCAGATATGAAATCTACTCTCTTAATAAAGTTTTAAGGGTACAATACAGTATTGTTAACTATATGCATATTGCACAGAACATGTCCAGATCTTTTTCATCTTTCATAACTTCACTTACTTTTTCTTAACTGTTTAATGAAGTTCTATTTTTAGCACTAGCAACTCCCATATATTTACAGGTAACCTCCCAAGTTTGTTTTATATAAAATAATATCAATATAATCTGGTATCTTGCTTCAAAATGCTTCATTTTAACTTAATTTTAAGAATTCTCAGTTGTATAGGAATAAAATGCTCTTCTTACAGTTTTGCATTTGAAAAATAAGGACTCTGGAACTAGTTGGTGGTGCAGTTAAGGCACAGAACTCTCACATGGCTAGCTACAGCTTAAGTCCTGGACCTGGCAGCTTGAAAATCACACTGGGTACATGTGTGCATACCCAAAATCCCAGGAGGAGAATGGAAGAGAAGGGACTGCAGTGTGGCCATTCCCCTGGTGGGTGATTTCTCACTTGTCGTCTCTTTCTTTCTCTGTTTCTACCAAGTGCATGTGAGCTTCAGCAAACAAACTAAAAAAAAAAAAAAAAAAAAAAAAAAAGAAGGTTCATAAAATTTTTTTTTATATGGTTAGCCATGTGGGAGTCCAGTGCCCCAACCACCATAATACCTACTGATTTTGACTTTGTTAAATTTTATTCAGTTAAAAGTTTCTCTTTGGGGCCAGCAGATGGTGTGGTGGTGAAGGGCACTGGACTCCCACGTGGCCAACTGCAGTTCAAGTCCTGGACCTAGTTAGTGGCTTGCTTATTCACTCTCTCTCTCTCTCTCTCTCTCTCTCTCTCACCAAACTAGAAAATAATAATAAATAAATAAAGTTAAATAAAATCCCTATTTTTACTGTTTATTAAGGCTGGGTCTTGCTATAGGGTACATGTGCTCACCAGAAAGACAGAGAAAAACAGGGAGACAGAAAGTGAGAAATCTCCCCCCCACACACACAGGGGGATGGCCACCCAGAATCCCCTCTCCTTCACTCACCTTTTGGGATTTTGAGCACACATGCACATATGCCCAGCCTGAGTTTAAGCTGTTGGGTCCAGGACTCGAACCAAGGCTATGTGGGAGTCCAGAGACATAACCATTATACCATCTACTGTTCCCAATAAAATAATTCTTTAAGAAAATCACCCTATGCTTTCTTCTGAATTAAAAAGAAAAGTTTCTGTTCAACAAAGGTGCATAAGTAAAATGAAAAGTCCACAACTACGAGATGATATTTTCAAAGCAAAGTACCCAGAATAGATAATCTCCTTCAAATTAGTAAGAAAAAGACTGACAACCAAATAGAACAACATTCAAATGACATGAATAGGCAATTCACAGAACAGGAAACCGACAAGGTTACCACATTAAAACATATGGACCTCCACATGGAGTGTGGAGTAACACATTATTTCACTCAAGCAAAATTGGTAAAAGTGTTTAAATCTGAAAATACTGAGGGAAGCAGAATGTGGAGAAATAGAAACTCTCATACACTACTAATGTGAATATAAAACCTTTGGAGAGCAATTTGGCAATGTCTTGTAAAGTTAAAGATGCATATCCTCTTAAACTTAGCAATATCACAGGGACAAACACCTGACAAATACACACAAGGAGACATACAAAATGACATACATTGGAGTGTTTTTTTATAATAGGAAAAGAATGAGAACCTCAAAAGTCCATCAACAGGGAACCAGCAGTTAGCGTAATGGCTATGTTGCTGGACTCCCACGTAGTCGACCGCGGTTAGCGTCTTGGACCCGGTGGCTTAGAACTCACGCCGGGCATATGTGCGTGCATGCCCAAGATCCCGAGAGGAGAATAGAGGAGAAGGGATTGCGGCGTGACCATCCCCCCTGGGGGGTGATTTCTTGCTTTCTGTCTCTAATGTCTCTCTCTGTCTGTCTGGCGAGCGCACGCACCCTATAGCGAAAATCTCTCCAAAAAAAAAAGTCCATCAACAAAGAAATGAGTAATTATGTTGAGAAATAGCTATTCATAAAATGAGATATTTCATAGTTGTTAAAATTAATAGGTATGCATATCAATATAAATAAATCTCATAAATATAATATTGGGTGGAAACAGCAAGTTGTTTAATGATACATAGAGTATGACACAAATTTTGTAAACATTAAAACTATACCAAATAACATTTCTAGATGCATACATATGTGCAAACACATAGACAGGAAAGGTCTGCACCAACTTCAGGATGGTAGTTCTGCTGGAGAGGAAGGGAAGGAAGTGTAAGCAAGGAGGGACACAAAGTGAACTCCACCTGGTCAACCATATCTGTATTCTTAATAGATTGAATATATGTATGAAAAATTTTGTTTGATAAATCATGACAGGTATAGCCATACATTGTCTCTATATTTTGAAAATTTTTTTAATATAGTGCTTTACAAGAGAACAAAGATGTGCATCTACTATCAATGATCTCATTAAAAAACTTAAGTTAACCATATGGTAGACACTATGTCAAATGTCATTGTCAACCATCAGCTTACACAGGCTAAACCAATAGAGAGTTGGGCTTTGGTATCCTTCACAAAAAAAAAAAAAAAAAAAAAAAAAAAAAAAAAAAAAAAAAGCCCACAAAGAGAGAACCATATGTACCTAGACATTATAAACTTTCACCATATAAACTGTCAAGTACATACCAGATTTCATTTTAAACTATTCACTTTCTGTGCCTCAAAAGTGACAGCATCTGCAGACAGCTCCACACTCAAGTCAATGAGATAAATCGCCACAGACAGCCTTTTCTTAAATACACACAAAGTTCTCTACTTTCCAGGTGAATTTTGGTATGCCTGGATTGGGTCTGGGCATTAATTTGAAGAATAAACTGTTTTTAGAGTTAAGACAAACAAACAAACAAAAAGAAGGCAGAGGCTTGGTCCTTTGTCAATGGGGTAGGAAATTCATTTTTTTTAAGTTTTTTTTTTAAAAAAATTGGCAGGGAGAATATGAACTTTCCAGAGAGAGAGACAGAAACAGAGAGGGAAAAAGCACTCCTCAATGGGATGTGGTCACACTGCAATCCTTTCTCCATTTCTCTGTCCTATTGGGATCTTGGACATGCACAAGCAGGTGTCCAAGTGTGTTTCTCAAGTTGTGGGGCTGAGATTATAACCATGGTAAGCCACATGGTTTCTGGCTCTCATTAGCCAATAGGCTACGGGGCCAGACTGGTGTAGAAAAATCCTTAAGGGGTCAGCAGGCATCATGGTGGTTAAGATGCTGGATTTCCACATGACCAACTATGGTTCAAGTCTCAGACTCAGTGGCTTGAAAATCACACTGGGCTTGTGTGTATGCATGCCCAAAATCCCTGGAGGAGAATGGATGGAGAAGGGATTACAGTGTAATCAGCCCCCCTGGGGAGCAATAAAAAGAAAGAAAGAAAAAAATCCTTGAAAGTCAATGAGAAACAGTTCAAACATATACAATTGAAGGCTCTTTAGTAACTAGAGCTCAGTAAGGAAATCCTGGAAAGTCTGGGAGATAAATTACTTCAATTAATCTTAAATTAAAAAACTTTTTTTCTTTAAATATTTTTTTTCTAGGTAGTGTATAGCTTGCTGTAGAGAAAGAAGGAAAATGAGAAAGCACTCTCCCCTCCCCCAGGGGGCATGGCCATGCTGCAATTCCCTTCTCCTTCATTCTCCTTTGGAATTTTAGGCATGCATGCACATGCCTGCCATGTTTTTCAAACCACTGGGTCTGAGACTCTCAAACTCCAGAGTCAGCCATGGGGTATCCAGTTACCTTAGCCACCACGCCACTCGCTGCCCAATTTCACAATTAATTTTACAAAGTGATTTTCTTGGCCTCTTCTTCCTTCCCAGTGCCATGAACTCTCCAAGCTTGCTCCACAGAGCAGGGAACAGCAGCAGCAAGTGTGACCAACTGAGGTAAGGGGATGCTTTAGATCTCTCACTGCGTTCCTCCTCCCCAGGGAGTATTTTGAGATTTCATAGTTCGCTGAACATTGTGGCATATTCCTATTTCCTCCTCCAGTTGAACCTCAACCAGCTCAGTTCCAGGTGCACCTAATCCTAAGAGACTGGGAAAGAAACCAACATCTAAAGCTGGTCACATACACCCTTCTCTGATTGGAAGACAAGGCTCTCTCCCAAAACATGCCAGAAAAGCAGAGCTCTTCTTCCTCCCTGTCACTACAGAATCGACAGCAAAGAAGTAGGAGAAAGTGTATAGTTCATTGGATGACAAGAAACCAGCACAGAGGCACAAGGAATATGGGAAAAGAAGAAAAATATCTCTCCTTCAAGGGAACAGAAATATTCTTCTTCAACCATAGATGACACAAAAGAATTCACAAAATGTCAGGAAAAGAATTCATAATATTCATAGTGAGAGATGAGAAAGTCTTTCAATAACTTGGAGGAGACAGACAGCATAAAAAAAAAGAATCAAACAGAACTTCTAGAGGTGAAGACTTTAATACAGGAAATAAGACCTCCATCAAAAGTATTAATAGCAGGTTGGACCATGAAGAAGACAGAATCTCTGATCTGAAAGACAAAATCTCTGACATACATAAAACCACCACAAAGAATGAAAAAAATAACAACAAAAAAATGAGGACAACATACAGGAAATACTAGATACCATTAAACACCCAAATATCGAAGGACACGTATCCCAGAAGGCGAAGAATCAAACAAGAGCACAGAAGCTCTATTCCATGAAACACTTGCAGAAGATATTACAAATCTAGAGGAAACATTCACACATCCAGATCCAAGAAATACAAAGAACCTCAAATAGAATCAACAGAAGAAGATTCTCTCAATGACACATCACAGCCAGATTGGTCAAAATCAAAAACAAAGACAAGATTCTAAAAATGGCAAGAGAGAAACATCAAGTTACTTACAAAGGTTATCTTAATCAGGCTAACATTAAACCTCTCCACCAAAACAATACAGGATCTCCTCTGATCACAATGAAATTAAACTAGAAATGAACTGCAGACAAAACTCTCAAAATTTCACAAACGCATAGAAACCAAACAACTTACTCCTGAACAACTTCAAAACCACTGAAGAAATTATGTCAGAAATTGAGAAATCTACTGAAACCAATGATAACGAGCAAATGAGCTTTTGTAACCTATGGGGCACAGCGAAAGAATCCATAAGGGGGAAATTCATAGCAATTAGTGCTCACAGGAAAAAAAACTCAAACGTGGCAAATAGACTTCCTAACAACACATCTCAGTATACTGGAAGAACAACAAAATCAAACCCCCAAAATTCCAGGAGAACAGAAATAATAAAGATTTGAGCAGAAATAAACAAAAGAGAATAAATGAACTACATAAAAAATAAATGAAATCAAAAGCTGGCTTTGAGAAGATAAACAAAATTGACACACTGATAGAGAGAGAATAAGAAAAACAGAGAAAGAAACCAGATAAATATAATTAACAATGAAGCAGGCAATACTACAACAGACATAACAGAAATACAAAAGATCATGAGAGAATACTACTAGTGATTATAATCCAACAAATAAGAACACCTTAATAATTTATTCAAATTTCCAGACATATATAACCTACCAAGATTGAATCAAGACAGAAAGCCTGAATAGACCAATAACAAGCAATGAGATTGAATCAGTAATAGCCTCTCAAAAAAGAAAAGCCCAGTTCCTGATGGCTTCATTTCTGAATTCTACAAAACATTTTTTTTCTAATTTACATTTAATCACATTTATCTTTACAGTGTACAACATTTCTTTTTCCAGCACAAATACCGTGCATATCAGTTAAGACAAGAATGTTACTATATACATTATCATCAGCACATAGCTTTTCAGTTTTTGTCAATTAAACATACTTTTTTTCTTCCCCTTTCCCTTCCCTCCCTCTCTTCATTACCCACCCCTGTATTACCCTTATCCTTACTATCTCTAGTATCTTTGGCTGCCTTCCCTGCTACTATATCTTCCAAATTTTCAATTTCTGCTATGGTGAACAAACAATCCGTATATATTGAATGGGAACATACAAAGTCTGTCTTTCATAGTCTGACTTGCTTCACTTAGCATTTAAATCTTTCATATTCACTCACTTTGTATCAAATATCAAGGTTTCATTTTTTATGGCTGAATAGTATTCCATAGAGTATGTATGCCACATATTTTTCTTTCTTTTTTTTTTGGAATGCCACATTTTGCTCAATCCATCATCTATTTTTGGACATTTAGATTAGTTCCATGTCCTAGTGATTGTAAACAATGCTGTAATAAACATGGATGTGCAAGTGTTTTTCCAACTGAGGGTTTTTCTAGCCTGTAGTTAAATACCTAAGAGGGGAATTACTGGGTCCTATGGTAGTGCTATTTGTAGGTTTCTGAGGAATCTCCATATCTTTCTCCAAAGTGGTTGTACTAATTTGCATTTCCACCAACCGTGTAGGAGAGTTCCCTTTTCACCACAGCCTCATCAGCACTTATCATTATTGTTATTGTTTTTAATTTTAGCCATTCTGACAGGGGTTAAGTGATATCTCACTGTGGTTTTGATTTGCATTACCCTTATGATAAGAAATATCAAGTGTGTTTTCATATGCTTTGGGGCCATTCATAAGTCTTCTTCAGAGAATTGTCTGTTCATCTTCTTTTCCCATCTTTTAATTGGATTGATTATTTTTTGTGTGTGGGTAAGCTGCCTGTTTTCCCTGTATACTCTGGTTATCAGTCCCTTCTCTGAGATATAATTAGCAAATATATTCTCCTACTCTGAAGGTTTTCTTTTCACTCTACTTACTGTTTCTTTGGCTGTGCAGAATCTTCTCAACCTAACATAGTCCCATTTGTCCATTTTGGGGAATATTTTTATAGTTTGAGGCTATATATTTAAATTCTCAGTCCATTTTTATTTCATTTTTGTTAGCGGTGAGAGATAAGGATGTAATTTCATTCTTCTGCAGATGGATATCCAGTTCTACCTGCACCATTTGCTGAAGAGATTTTCTTTTTCCCACTGGATTGTCTTGTGTCCATTGTCAAGGATCAGTTGGCTGTATGTTTTGGGATTTATTTGGGTGTTCTCAATTCTGTTCCATTGGCCTACCTGTTTGTTTTGTGCCAATATCATACTGTTTTAATTATCACAACTCTGTAATATATATATAATTTTTTTTTGGAGAGGTTTTTTTGCTATAGGACACGTGAGCTCGCCAGACAGAGAGACAGGAGAAATCACCCCCCAGGGGGGATGGCCACGCTGCAATCCCTTCACCTCCGATCTCCTCTCAGATCTTGGGCACGCACGCACATGCACCCGGCGTGAGTTTTAAGCCACCGGGTCCAGGACGCGAACCACAGTCGACCACGTGGGAGTCCAACAACATAGCCATTATGCTAACTGCTGGTCCCTACAACTTGGTAATATATTTTGAAGTTGGGAAGTGAGATGCCTCCTACCTTATTACCCTTGCACAGTATTGCTTTGGCCATATGGGACCTTTTATGCTTCCAGACAAATTTTATGACTGTTTTTCTTTCTGTTTCTGAGAGAAATATCTCTGGTATATTGATTGGGATTACATTGAATTTGTAGATTATTTTGGGTAGGATTTACATCTTGATTATATTAATTCTTCCAATCCAGGAATATGGGGTGTTTTTCCACTTTTTTGCATCATTTTAAATTTCTTTTTCTAGTATTTCGTAGTTTTGCTTATAGAGCTCTTTGATGTCTTTGCTAAGGCTTATTCCTAGACATCTTATTTGTTTTGTGGCTATTGAAAATGGCAATTCTTTCTTCAATTCTGCCTCAGTTTGTCGATCATTGGTGTGTAAAAATGCTATGGAATTTTGTACATTGATTCTGTATCCTGACACTTTACTATATTTATTTATCACTTCAAGGATTTTTTGTAGATTATTTTGGATTTTCTATATATAGCATAATATCATCTGCAAATAGAGATAATTTCACTTCTTCTTTTCCTATTTGGCTGTGTTTTATTTGACTTTCTTGTCTAATGGCATTGGCTACACCTTCCAGTATTACGTTAAAAAGGAGCAGAGAGAGTGGGAAGCCTTGTCTTATTCCAGTTTTTACTGGAAAGGCTTTCAGCTTTTCCTCATTCGGTATGATGTTAGCTATGGGTTTTTCATAGATGGTTTTTATTGTGTTAAGGAATGTCCCTTCTATGCCAATTTTCACTGAGAGTCTCAATCATGAAGGGGTGTTGTATTTTATCGAATGCTTTTCCTGCATCAATTGATATGATCAAATGATTTTTATCTTTCTTTTGTTAATATGATGTATTACATTTATTGTTTTGTGTATGTTGAACCATCCTTGCATCCCTGGTAGAAATCTTACTTGGTCATGGTGTGTAAGTTTTTTATTATGTTGTTGAATACAACTTGAGAATGTTTGTGTACATATTAATAAGAGTTTTGGGCCTGAAGTATTCTTTTTTGGTCATGTCCTTGCCTGGTTTTGGAATTAAGATGATGGAGGCTTCATACAATGAACTCTGGAGGGTTCCTTACTTTTGAATTTTTAAAGTAGTTTAAGGAGAAGTGGGGTTAGTTCTTTAAAAGTTTTGTTGAATTCATCTAAAAAAATTTTTTTGAGAGCTTTTTGCTATAGGGCATGTGCGCTTGCCAGAAAGAGAGAGACAGAGAGACCGAAAGTGAGAAATCCCCCCACGGGGGGGGGGAGGGGATGGCCATGCTGCAATCCCTTCTCCTCCATTCTCCTCTCTGGATCTTGGGCATGCATGCACATGCGCCTAGCATGAGTTTAAGCCACCAGGTCCAGGACTTGAACCGCGATTGACTACATGGGAGCCCAATGACATAGCAATTACACCAACTGCTGGTCCCATCTACAAAACTTTTTAAGAAAGAACTAACCCCCATTCTACCCTATTTCTATAGATCCAAATTCATTCTATGTAGCCTCATCATCCTTATTCCAAAAAGAGACAAGGATATAACAAAAATAAAAAAATAAAAATACAGACCAATATCACTGATGAATATAAATACAAAAATTCTCAATAACGTACTAGAAAATTGTATTCGACTGAAATGTTCAAGAACAGATGAATGGTTTGAAAAAGTGTGACACATATACACCATGGAATACTACTTAGCCATAAAAAATAATGAGACTCTGGCATTTGATAGAAAGTTGATGAATATGGAAGATTTTATGCTAAGTGAAGCAAGACAGACTAAGAAAGAGAGGAATTATATGTCCCCACTCAATATATACTGAATGTCTGCACTCTGTGGCAGAAACAGAATGATTGGAGGGCATAAAAGCATGGACAGCAACTGTGAATACCAGAGACAGTTTAAGAGCAGGATGGAAAAAGAAGTGTGTGTGTGTGTGTGTGTGTGTGTGTGTGTGTGTGGGGAGAAAAACATTCAGTGAACAAAGAAATTGAAAATTATCTGTTGATGACAATGTATATGATAATTTCTTTGACTGGAGTAACTGACAGTGTATTCATGCTGGGAAAATTAATTTTCATTGTTGTAAAGCTATACAGTGACTGAATGCAAAAAATAAGAAAAAATATAATTTTTAAAAAAGTTATTTACTTGGTCCTAAAAGTGGTTTATAAATAAATGGTCACTGTCCAAATCACATAGACCAGTGGTTTCTGAGTCTATGCTAATAACAGAAATTATACATGGTTGCTGAGGCTTATATAGATAAAACAACTTCTGTGTTGTTGATGGACATAACTCTAACAGACTAATTAACCCAGTCAAAATGCAGAAACTCATTAAAAGCATTTAAATTCATGTTAAATGCAAATGTGTAATTACCTGCAGTTGTGATAACCAAAATAAACAACATTAAGAATCATAAGAAAGCCTTAATAAAACACATTGAAGATTGAGAACTTGACTTTTATAAGTTAGAAAAGTAACCAAAGAGCAAAACTAGTTCATGCTAGCATAGCATTTCATTCATACAATATATTTGGGGACAGAGTCAAAAAGCGACACGGTTTGAAAAGCCATAAAGGTCTTCCAATTTTAGGGAGAGGAACAACAACCTGTAAAGGGCTGATTTCTAAAAGTGGACAGATTCACACACCAAAGTTCTGAATACATCTGCAGTGATATTGTCACCTCTGAGTGGAATAATCTTCCCTACTCCTCTTTGCTAAGTTACAATTACTCATTCTTTAAGCTTCAGCATATCACTTTTCTGGGAAATCTTTCTGTCTTCTCTTCCCTCCATTTCAGGCTCTGTGCTTTTGCTAGGTATTCTTTTCCATTCTGACAATCCCTCCCATTACTTTATTTTAACTATCTCTTTTCCTTATTTAGTGATAAGCAAATGAGTCAAGAATCATTTCTGTCTTGATTATCATAGTTTTCCTGTATAAGACCTGACATATAATAGGAATTCAGTAGATGTCTGTTGACTATACTAATGAGTAAATGGATGCATGCAGAAATAGCCAGATACAAGTAATTAAAGTACACATGAAGTGACTATTTTTTAAAAAGACACGGGGTGGGGGTGGTAGGTGGTGTGGTGGTTAAGGCACTGGACTCCTAGATGACTACAGTTCAAGTCCCAGACCTGGTGGCTTGCTTTCTCATTTTCCCTTTCTCTCTCTGGTCAAATTAAAAAATAATTATAACAAATAAAATTAAATAAATAAATAATTTTTAAAAAGTACTGGGGGGAAAAAGTACATTAGTTTAACATAATGTTTGTGTGTGCTTGCCTCTAAGTTTGATGATGATGATGGAGTGTGTTATGCATGTGTTTATGAGAAGGGAAGGACTTTATAAAAACGCAAATACCAGTATACCTAAAATAATTCCTGAGGATTCATAATTCCTCACATTATGTATTTATGCTCAAACTGCTTCCATCAATGTTTCATTTCTTTTTACAGCCTCCAAGCAAAATAGATAAGGGTAGATATTATCATTGCTATTTTTCTTAAGGGGAAATGGATTGAGAAGTGAAGTGAACTTGCCCAATTGCAAATGGTGTCCCAATATCCGAGTTCATGCTCTAGCCACCAGAACAGTGTATTCTGGTAAGATCACAATTATTATCACAATCTTCTTAGAGTGGAAGAAACAGATATCAGTAAATATCTGAGGCAGAAAGAAAGCTTATAATTCATAGTGACGAATCTGCTTTGTAGGCTCTAGTAAAAGGGATTTAGCTTTTGGCTTCGAATTACTTAATAGCATATACAAAGAAAAATTAAGACTGGGATGGAAGTTTACTTTCCATTTTAAATTGATAAATTTTTGCATTCACATGAGCGAATCAACAGGCTAATAAGTTGAAGTGCATTTAGCAAGAATGACCAGGATTTCAGCTAGAGTGATTAAATCCAATATTTCTCTTAAATTCAATTGGTAAGAAATAATTTTTGTTCTGATTAATCTTTGTAATTAATACCATGTGGAAAGTAACACTGGGATTAAAACATCTATATTAATTGAGCTATTTTTTAGACCTATATGATCTAGTTTGATTAACAATGCACAAAAGCATTTAAGTGAGGGGTTTTCCCTCATATTTGTAGATAGATTTTTGTCCTGGAAAAATCTATACAATCTAGTAAGGTAGCTTCAAATGCAGGAAGCAAAATAGATGCTGCTCCCAAAGCAGTTCTGAGGGTCAGCTATTAATGAGATTTTATTATCTTTTCAGCCTCATATGATCTCTTCTCAGCAAGGAGTTCAAGGACCTCACAGAAATGACCACTACCCTGGAGCTTTTTCAGCAGGTTCTGTGGAAGGTGTTTTTGTCCAGAAGTGAAAGGAAACAGTGACCTTCTGAGAGTGAAAGCTGAGCATATCAGGCATATAATTGTCTTGGGCTCTATTAACCCATTTTCACTCATATTCATTCAAACACTAAAGGAAGATTTCAATCTTAAAAAAAATCTATGGATTTGTAGTATTTATAAATAACAATGTGCATCCCTTTGGTTAGCCTTTCTAAACATGCCATCTCTAATGTACTAGCTGATTTGTTTTTTATTTCAGTTCTTTCTCTCTATTTGGGCTATTTGCTGTTCCTCTAAGCTCCAGGAAAATAACAAGCATTAAAGACAAAAGTCATCTTCTCCCCAATAGCTAATATAAGAATTTAGATATTAGGGCAGGGTACGACCATAATAATAATTGCTTTTATCCTACTACACGCCAAGTTCTATACTATCAAGTGCTTTACATGCACTGCCTCATTTAATTTTCCCCACAAATTATGAGATTAATATTACTATTTTTCTCATTTTACAAAAGAATTTGAATATCAAGTGTTTAATTCATTTACCCAAGGTCTCACAGGTAAGTAGACTAAAGATTTAAACCAAACTTTATCAGGTTCCAAAGCCTTTTATCCTTTCTTTAAAAAATTTTGCCAGAGGGGGAACTAGCAGATGGCATAATGGTTACATCGCTGGACTCCCACAGTTGACTGTGGTTCGAGTCCCAGACCTGGCAGCTTAAACTCACACTGGGTGCATGTGTGTGCATGCATTCCCAAGATATCAAGAGGAGGATGGAGGAAAAGGGATCGCAGCATGGCCATCCTCTCAAGAGGTGATTTCTCACTTTCTGTCTCTCTGTCTCACTGGCAAGTACATGCATTGTATAGGGAAAAAAAATCTCTCTAAAAAAAAATTACCAGAGGGTGTGTGCACTTGCCAGAGAGAGACAGAGAAGAAAGGAGAGGGAGGTAGCACCTCCTCACACTGAGGTGTGGTCATACTGTAATCCCTTTTCCTTGACTTTGCCATTCTGTCAGGATTTTGGCATGTATGCACACATTCACCCAGTGTGTTTTCTAATCACTGGATCTGGGATTCAAACCACACAGTTAACCCTGTGGGATCTGGTTCCCTTGGCCACTAGGCCATGGGGCCAGCTCTAAAAGTTCCTCTTCCTATGTCATATTGCCACCCTAAAGCAAAATGAAATACTCCAAATATGGTATCAGGTAGTATGCATACATAATCAGGAAAACTTTCAGACTTTTTATGGCCAAAGGGATGATATATTAGATTGTTGGGAAAATCATGACCTATTTTTCTATTCAAAAATGGGTCATGACTTTCCCAGCAACCCAAAAGAATTTCTAGTAGTAACAATTACTAACATTTATTAATAGTATAGTACATGCCAAATACTGTTCTAAGAGCTTCATATATAGTGATTCATTTAACACTTACAATAACCTTCTTGGGGGACCATCAGTTAGCATAATGGCTATGTCGCTAGACTCCCACATAGTCGACCATGGTTCATGTCCTGGACCTAGTGGCTCAAAACTTATGTGGGCTCATTTGCATGCATGCCCAAGACTCCAAGAGGAGAATGGAGGAGAAGGGGTTGCGGCATGACCATCCCCCCGGGGGGTGATTTCTCGCTTTCTGTCTCTCTGTCTCTCTCTGTCTGTCTGGCGAGCACACGTGCCCTATAGCAAAAAGAAAAACCTCTCCAAAATAAATAAATAAATAAATAACCTTCTTGAAGTATATACTATTACTATGCTCCTGGCAAAGATAAAAAAACTCTGGCAGTGGAAGGTAAAGGGACTTACTCAAAGTTACAAAGCTGGGAAATGGTAGAGCTGGAATCTAAGTAGTCTGGCTCCAGAATCCACATACTTAACCAAAACATTATATCAGCAAGAAACTGGTTGAGATCAGGAATTATCCCAAGAAAGAAAAAAATAATCATACAGTTTTGGAGCTGGAAAGAACCTGAGAGATTTAGTCCAACGTTATCTTTCCAATGAGAAAAGTGACACAGAGTGAGGTTAAACAACTTGGTAAGATCACATGGTTTGTGAATAGCTGAGCCTGTATCACAGTGCATATCTTTGGATCCCTAGTCAAGTGTGTATTTCATTATATCATATGCTCTCCTGAATGCACTCATGGCAAAATATGAATTGAATTCAGTTAAATTGCCTTTCCTAGGCTTGCACCTGAGCTACTGAAGTTGGCTGGAGGAAATCACATCGCTGATGGATGAACATCACTTTTCACTTAAAGTATTCACGATCAGAAGCCTCAACTGAACACTTGTCTCTGTTTAGCAATGTTACTTCTGCATTAAATTTGCATTCTCACTCTTCAATGTGACTATATCTTCATTATTGTTTTCAATCCCCCTTTATATTCCCCCACTCCACTCTTGATTCCTGCCTTGAGCTAATGATCTGGCCTTGTGCTTTATGGAAAAAACAAAAGTCATCAGAAAGAGCTCTTTCACCTTTCCACCACCAAATCTACAAGCTAACCTACATCTCTCTATATTCTCTTTCTTTTGTCCTGCTAAAATGGAACGACTGTTCCTGAATCCTATCCCTTCTTGCTGTTCAGCCTTGCTCCTGTAGATATCTGTTTTTGTTCTACATCATTTCCCCCTTTCTTCTGGAAGTCAGCCTTGATTCCTGTACTTTCAACATCCCATATATCCCTATCATCAGTAAATCCTGTCTTTTGATTCTAACTCCAAAATACTTACTGAATATGTCCATTGCTCTTCATCTTTGCTAACATTGCCATATTCTCTTATCTAGGTTCTTGTAATAAATAATTGGCTGTCATTCTCCCATTCAGGGCCACCTTAACTGATTTTTCCACAGAGAAGCCAAAGTAGTCCTTACCAAAAAAAAAAAAAAAAAAAAGTAAAACAATTTATATCACTCCTGTGCTTAAAACCTTTCTATGGTCCTGGCCATGGTGACTTAGACAGTAGGATGCCACAGCATAATACTATAGACAAATGGGAAACACTTTTTTTGGAGAAGAGTGACTTAAGCACACCTGGCATGCCTGTGATTCTGACTAGCTTCAAGGCTGGGGGGAGGATTGTGGCATGGAAAAAACCTATCAAAAGTCTTACCTGTCTCTCATTGTCTCTCTCTATCAGTAAATAAACTTGGAGCCAGCAGGTGGTGTGGTTAAGGTGGCTGGACTCCCACATGGCTGACTGAAGTTCGAGTCCTTGACCTGGCAGCTTGCTTTCTCACTTTCCTTCTCTCAAAAATTAATTGACTAATTAATTAGGTAATTAAAAAAATAAAAACCTTTCTATGGATTCCCACTGATCTTAGAATAAAATCCAAACTTGTTGGAGCATATAAACCTATATAATGTAGCTCCTGTTTACCTCTTCTAACCTCATCTCATGCCATGTTCCTTTTTTTAAGACAGATTTTTGCTATAGGGAGCACACAGACATAAAGTGAGAAATCACCCCCTCAGGGAGGATGGCCTCACTACAATCCCTTCTCCTACACTCACTTCCTGTGATCCTGGGCACACACACATGTGCGCCCCGCATGAGTTTCAAGCCACTGGGTCCGGGATTCTGACTATGGTCGACGACATGACAGTCTAGTGATATAACCATTATGCCATCTGTTGGTCTTGCTTGTCCCCTTTTTTAAGAAGAGTTTTTTGGCTAGCAGGTAGTGAAGTGGTTAAGGTACTGAACTCCAACATGGTTGACTGCAGTTTGAGTCCCAGACCTGGTGGCTATCTCTCTCTCTCTCTCTCTCTCTCTGGTGAGCACATGCAGCCACTGGCAAATTAGAAAAAAAAAAAGTGAATTAGTGTCAGCCAATTATAGTTAAAAATATTCACCTAAGTAACAACTCTCTTCAGGCCCTCTATAATGACTTATCAACACATTAGTATCTAAAGAAGATACTTTAAATGGAAAAATAATTTTCACTTCCTTAGCAAAAGAATCTGGTTGATAGCAAGAGAACAAATAGAGAGGCCAGACGTTAGTGAGAAACAGATATGGCTTATTACCTGTTGATGATGACATGTATAGTATTCTCAACTGGATTGGTCTGAGAAGTATTTCATGATGGGTAAAGTCTTTTTGCAAGCAAAATGAGAAATAGTGATGGACTGTTTAAAAAAATAATTGGAATAATAATAATAATGATTGGGAAAAACAATGAAAAGCTATTGAATGATGAAGTGGGGAGATTAATGTCTCTGTATTGACTGACATGCATGGCATTCCCTTTTGAAAAAGCAATGTAATACACTGTAAAGTTATACACAATCCAATGTAATATAAACAAGATTATGATGATAATAAAAAAATTTTTAAAAAGTATCTGGTTGGTAAGACTGGCAGGTGGTGTGGTAGTTAAGGTGTTGGACTGTCACATGGCCAACTGCAGTTTGAGTCCCAGACCTGGTGACTTGCTTTCTCACTTGCCCCCACCCCTGTCTCTCTCTGGTGAATACATGTGCCCTAAAGCAAGAATTAAAATAATAATAATAAATAAAATTTAAAAAAAGAACCTGGTTGGTTTCATGATTTCAAACACACTGCCAAACTGCAGTTAGCAGGTTCTGATCTCCTTTCATGGTGATCTCTCTCTCTAAATGAATGAAAAAAGTAAATCAAAATTAACTCAATGGACAGGACCTTGAGGGTGTTAACTGTTTAAGACTATCTTTGTCAAATATGTTCCTTCTCACCATTAATCCTTGAAGAGAAAGGAGATACATTTTACTTGGTTATTTTTACCTCAAGCCATTTATCCCTCCACTAAGTAGTTTATTGATTCTTCAACATCAATTTAGAGCTGGATTTTACAGCACTCCCATCAGAAATCTTACAGTGCTCAAAATAAATGACTTGCCCAAACAATACCAATGTCAGTTGTTGAAGAAGTAACCCAGGAAAACAAATGCACCTAAAGGTAGAAACTAAATATAGATATTCCCTTATACACATACACTTGGGAGGTGACCTTTTTAAGAACGAAAAGCAAAAATAAAACAGGAAAATAAATCTATAACATATGAAAAATTCAGTGCATGGGAGTCTAAGAAGAAAATTGTTATAAATCCACTGTAGCTTACTCCCTCCCACTAATGTTCCATAACAGTTATTTTAGACAGGAAGCACAAGGTTGCCAAATGTTCTTGTTCTACACTTCCTGTACTAGTTTCACATCCTACACATTTAGCCCTAGTATTAAAAATTTTGTCCATGATATTTTTCTTCCTGGCTTTTAGAGCAGGAGCTTCCCAGGCCTGCCTATAAACCTTTCAGGATTCAAATTCCAACTTTCATCCTGCAGAAAGCATATCTGCCTTCACACACCACCCCTTTTAAGTAAAATGTGGGTTAAGTTTAAATGCTTTGGAATCAGGCTTGAGAAAGTCTTGAATTACATACTTAAGAATAACTCCTTAACTAGTAGGCCAGAAAAAAACACAAGAAAGACACAAATGGTTTAATAATGTAATTTCTAGTGTAAGTATCCACATATAATGATACATACACAAATTACTGAATTTCCTTTTCACCCTACAAGGATAGCAGGAGCTAAACTTTTTAAGTATTAGCAATGTACCTTCAAAATAAATGCTTTACATGTTGATTTGGAATCTCAATTCATCTGAGACACAGGCAATTTCCCAAAAGTGCACTGGAATTTGGGTACACATGCAATTACAATACTTTATATTCTTTTTCTCCAATTTCCCTGTAATTGCTCTTCATGATACATCCCTATTGTCTTTAGGGGACTATGGAAAGGGGTCCAACACACTGGGTGGTCTTCCAACCTCATGACCAGACAGGATCATTCATTCAATTAATATATATTGAGTGCCTGCTAGGTGCCAGGCAGTGTTCTAGGAGCTGGCATAGCAAGCCCACAGAGGGGTTACGCAGGCTCATATGAGCTAAGAGAGTAAGGGGGAAAGAATTTCTGATCTAAGGCCGCTCCTTTTTTATTTATTCAAATAAAGTAATGGAACATTAACTCCTATGGACTGTCAGTGGCAGTTGTGATGTCAAACTGGGAGTCTCTTTTTCAGTGCTGACTTCAGCTTCTCCCCTTTCTAATTCCAGCATAGCACATCTCTGGATCCAAGGAAAATGAGACATGAATACAATTTTGCTACTAGTACTTGAGACAAATGGAACGCTCTCTAAAGGCAGCACTCTAAATGATCTTTGCCCTTAGCCCAGGTCTCCATTGTCATTTAATTTATATCTTGGATTAAGGTCCTTCACTTTTTTCTCATCACTACAAAACAGCACATAGAAGTAATTCAAGTAAATGAATCAACTTTATTTTGAAAGGAGGAAACCTCAAAGTAAATTTTTATCACTCATTCATTGAACAAATGTTTATCGAGCACCTATGAGACAGGGACTACTCTTGGTACTGGGGATATATCAGTGAACAGACAATAAGCCTGACTCTCATGGAGCTTACATAGCTATAGGTAACCACATCACTCAAGACTGGTCTGAGTGATTTAACAGTCTCTTCTTATTCCTTCGTTCCCTAACTTCCACTTTATAGCCCAACCTTTGGGCCTATGTCTTATTACTGCTTTTGAAGTTTCTATAATCCACTTCCACTCCTAGACATAACCTTGATGCTCTCTTTCAGCTGATTCCTAGCTCCTCTCTGGTGCACAGGCACAGCCTCTTTAGTTCTGATTAGCTGTTAACAGATTGAGCTCTCCTGTAACGGTACCCCCATCTTTCTAAGATCCCAGTGACAGCAATTTGACCAAAATTCCCAGGGAATTGGGCTCTGGTTTGTGGTCTTGGGTATCTCTGATTAGCCTTTTCTTAGCTTCTTAGATGATCCTCCAACTCTATTTACAAATCCCTTTTTACCTCAACTCCTCTCTAACCTTTACTTTCTGTTTATATTTCCTTTTCTTCTCTGATAAACATTTTCCAGCCAAGTTGAGAAACGAGGAGGGCAGTTGGGAATGCGAAGAGCAAGGTTTAATTTAAATAAATCTAACTTAAAAAAAAAAAAACAACCTAGATCGTCAAGGATGATTTGAAAAAGAAAACTTCTGGGACTAGATACCATGTCTTTATAAGACTCTGACTCATATACACATAGTTGCTTCCTGTGAAATTTCTGTGAGTTGTTCTTCAAAATAATTGTGCTGTGTGTTTCTGGGATCTTATGGGATGTGAACATTTTGAAAGTGCAGGGGCAAATAGGTAAATATTAAAACGTTTACTTGGTAGTTGAATAAAATGTTATAAGAAATTTCTCCATTTTCCACACCCTCCAATTTTTCCCATCCCATCTGAAATAGAAAACAAGTTGAAAACATTTCAGTCCAAAGGGTAATTTTATGAAAAAGATAAGCACCTAGGAACAGAGGCTTATAATGAAAGTGTCTCCTCTACCATAGAGCAACACTAATGTAATTCATTCAATAAATTGTATAAAACCATCCCTGCCAATCAAAATATAGAAAAGACAATTTCCTGTTTGTGGAAATAGATGTGATACTGAACAGAACCAAAGCAGGCTGCAATTAACTTAGAAAAAAAACTGACACACTAGACTCAGCTTAGCTAGAAGAATGTGGCTGCATTTCAACACATTTGCATGCTAGTTTAATAAAATTAAGATTTCCAAGAGAATTTTCATCCTGGGAAGGGGGAAGGTGGAGCTGAATGATTTATACAGAAAAAAAGATAAATAGCAAAAATTATTTCATTCACTGAGAGTTTACTTTGTGCAAGGTACTTTGCAAAATATTTTACATATATTTTTCTCATGTAATTTTCACCACAATTTTAACCAGTGAGTATTCTTAGATGAGGAAATTGAGGCTCAGAGATTAAGTTAGATATATATATTCACATAGGAATTAAGGGTTAGAGTTCAGATCCAGGTCTGCTTTTAACTGCTATAATGTTGCCACCCACAGTCTATAAAATAAGGACCAGCCCCTTGGCCTTTTGGTTAAGGGAGCCAGGTACCACATGGCCAAATGGGAGCATGTCTATGTATGCCCTAAATCCTGACTAGAGAAATGGAAGAGAAAGGACTGTGGTGTGACCACAGTTCACTGGAAAGTGCTTTCTTATTCTGTCTCTGGTAAGTGCATGTGACCTCTGGCAAGTTCACAAAAAAAAGGGAATATATAATAGATATATCTATCTAATATATATTTATTTATATTTAATATGCATATGTATTTAAGATAGATAAATTTTAAATGAATTGGTTATGCAGAAGGCAGCATAATATAGTAGAAACAGCACTTGATAAGGAGTCCTGAGACCTGGGTTCTACTCTAGCCTCTGATGCTAACTACTAACTAGTTGTATGGCTTTAGATGAGTCACTTAACACCTCTGGGCCTTAGTTTTCCTGTCTATAAAACAAGAATATCAAGCTAAAGTTTCCATAACATTCTATTTAGCACTACCTTTCTATTACTCTACTGAAATAAGTTATGTCACATGAATTACCATGAATGTTTTGCCTTTAGGGATACCTTAAACCGAAAGCAACTAGAGGAATAAATTCTGCTAAAAAGTACACACTTGACATAGCAGATCTACTAGAAAAAGGGAGATTATTTTAAAAGGACAACCTTTATGTGATAGCAAATGGAGCTGCCAGCATAGTCTTTGAACTCTCCTTCACCATCAGCCAAAGAGAGGCTTCAGTTAATCTTCAGTAAAAATGACAGTCTGCAAGCATTTTGGACCTCCAGGTCGAGGCTAAGTTGGCAAGAACTAAATGAAGAGAAAACCATTTTACAGGGTCACTGCTAAGCCTAGAATCATGGGATTTCGGAAGAAAGTGTTTATGGGTGACTAAATCAAAGGCCCTACTTAGGTCAATAAAAATGGTTCTAATAATATAAGCCTTATACATTGTTTCTAAAATATCCCTGTGCTTTAAGTAAAGTTGAATTGAGAGAAAGGCTAGCTTTGAAACACAAGTAACCACAAATTAGAAAGTACCCTTCTCTAGTGACTTAGTATCTGGAGAAAATTTCATGTAAACTTGGTAAGACGTATGGAATCACAACCAGTGTAGGCAAACTCTGCTTTTTGATCTTTTATACAATGCACAATGTCAAAGTGATCAGTGAGTCTCTATAAAGAATGGACATATTCAAAGACTCAACTGGGCTTCTACAGCTGTTCCAGCCAGTTTGAATAGCAACTTACTGAAGAATCTTAAGCTTTTACATTTGTATTTCCCCAGAGCAGTTCTTGGCTAGATTCTTTCTAGTCCACTGCCTTCCCACATGACTACCTGTTATTATCTTTGACATAGGAAGTAGTGTAGCGATAAAGTCATACTCCTAGTTGCCTTTCCAACACTCTCAAGAGCCACTGAGCAAAGGAGGTTAATGATAGCACCTTCTTGCTTTTACCACAGACAGTGACGGAATTCCTAGAGAGCTTATTTTTCTCTTGAAATACTTTATTTTATTTTAGAAAGGTAGCCTAAAAAGATAGAGAAAGGTTGAAGGAGAGGAAGAAAAGTTTAGTTACTTGTATCTGGATTATTTTCCTCATAGCATAGTACATTCATGTTTTGAAATTAAATGAAACCCTTTATGCTCTACATGAGTATGCTACATGAATCCACAGACGGCTTTTGTAATTGAAATTTTAAAAGTGTCTGAATGAATAGATAAGTGACATTATCATAGGTTGGAAACAGAAGAACCATAGGTCAGGTTAATGCAAATAATTAGTTTTTTTTTTTTTTTTGAGAGGTTTTCGCTATAGGGCGTGTGCGCTCGCCAGACAGAGACATAGAGACAGAAAGCGAGAAATCACCCCCCAGGGAGGATGATCACGCCACAATCCCTTCTCCTCCATTCTCTTCGCGGGACCTTGGGCATGCACGCACACGCGTCTGGCGTGAGTTTAAGCCGCCGGGTCCGGGACGCGAACTGCAGTCGACTACATGGAAGTCTAGCAACATAGCCATTACGCTAACTGCTGGTCCCAGTATTTTATTTTTTTTAGAGAGAGATTTTTGCCTATAGGGCACATGTGGTTGCTGGAAAGACAGAGAGACAGAAAGCAAGAGACAGAGAGACAGAAAGCAAAAAATTCCCAGGGGTATGGTCATGCTGAAACCCCTTCTCCTCTACTATCCTCTCAGGATTTAGGGTACGCATGTACATGCACCTGGACTGAGTTTCATGCACCCGGTGTGAGGTTCAAGCCTCTGAGTCTGGGACTCGAACCATGATTGGCCATGTGGTAGTCCAGCAACATAACCATTACACCATCTGCTGTTCCTAAGATAAAATGAAGGAGTTGAAATTTTAAAATAGGTACTAAATTCATTTGAATTATAAATTATTACAGTTAGAAAAGAAGACCTGGAAGCTAATACATTTTCATTAATGGATTTCTTTTGACCTTGTCCGGAACAAATTTCTAAATCCGTTCTTACAATAGACCCTTGGAGTGACTTCTTTCCATTTGGCGGGCCAGTGCATTTACTTATACATCTCCTGTGCCAATAGCTCATCTACACAATAACAGAAGTGAAGACTGTCTACCATGAGCTTTGAGTACTCTAACTCCACAAATGTTCTAGAAAAGGGCATGGTTTCTCACTAGCCAGAAGATGTGCCAACTTAGAGTCACATCATTTTAGAGTCAAAATGGGCCTCTGAGGTAATCTTACTTTTTATCTTGGTCCCAGTATAGGAATCTCATTTACAACATACCTGATAGTAGCATCTAGACATTGCTTAAGTACACTTAGGGCTATAAAAGCCCCTGCTTCAGAAGAACAGCCATTCCACTGCCAGACAATGTGAACAGAAAGGTTTCTCCTTATGTTAGGCTAAAACCTGCCTTTCTATAGCTATCTAGGTTCCTACCTAGGCTCCCTTATTTATATGATCTTAAGTAGATTACCTAATCTCTCTGTGTTTTAGTTTCCTTATATGTAAAATGGAGGTAATAATCTCATAGGATTATTGCAGAGATTAAACATGTTAAAATAAGTCAAGCACTTGGCACAATTCCTGGCATAAAATAAGTGCTCAGTCAATGTCAGCTCTTGTTTTTATTGCTAATTTTACTGCTACTTTTATAACTGCTACTACCACTACTAAGGCTATCCTCTGGAGTGACACATATCAATCCCCTTCTTTATATCAGCTTTTCAAATATTTTAAGACTCCTATCCAAAGCATAAGATCTAGAGCTGTGCATCCCATTTCTGCTCTTTATTAACTATATTAGGCAAGTTATCTGATACCTTCAACTAGATAACTTCAAGGAAGGTAACACCTACTACGTAAAGTGGCTGTGAGGATGAAAGGAGGTAATATATACAAAGTGCTGAGCACAAAGTAGATATTTAAAGATATGTCTGTTTCCTTCCCTTTGTCCATTATTAACTTTTCTTTTAGATGGTAAAGGTCTCAATTTCTAACCTTTCTTTATATGATAGGGTTTTCCAGCTCCTGACCTTCATGTTTCTTTCTAGTTTTTCAAGTGTCTTTCTAAAGAGAACACTCACAGGAAGGAAAGCATTATTCCAGGAGCAACCCAAGTATGCTATGCAAAGTAGAGTTTTCCTTAACCTTGAGAAGATGAAACTCAACTAAAGCCATATGTGGCCAAGGCAGGAGTTACTGATAGTCTCTTATGACTACGATTCTCTTTGCTGATTGATTTTCTTTGTTTTCTGGCCCACGAGCTAATGAGTGATCAATTCCATCAAAACTTCAAATGACTTATTGAATCAGGGCAGTTGTACTAGCCAGTTATTTCCTAGGACTCTGCTTTCTTAGCAGGTTGTGATGCATACATAATGCAGTGAATCTAATTCCTGCCACATATACTGAGAGGCATTACTGCCAAAGTAACTCTTTCAATTCATTTTATGTGGTTGCTTTCCAAAGCAACTTATTGAATTAAAAAAGATAAAAATGATTTTAATATTGTTGGCTAGAATTAAGCACCTCCAGGCATGTAGACAAGTAGAATGTGTGCTTTGAAAGAATGAAGGGGCTTCAAAAAGTTCACAGAAAAATGGAATTAAATTATGAGTTCATTTTGGTGCAAAAATTTCTAAATAAATTTGAAAAATATGAAATAGTTTCTTCATAATATGCATTTCCCATGAACTATCTAAAGACCTCTTGTATAAGACCAGACCAGGTTCCACCATTCCAATTTATTGGAGGCAGTACAGAATACTGAAAAGATCATTAATTAAGAGTCACAAAACCTGAGATCAAGCCTTATCTACGCCACTAACTTAGTGCATGACCTTGGATAAGTAATTTAGCCTATTTGGGTCATATAGTTTTCTCGTCCATAAAATGAGAGCATTATAATACATAAATTTTAATATCTCTTTTGGGTCCTATGGTTCTATTTAGTAGCCTTATGGTTAATTAAAGAATTGTATTTTCCCATACCATATTCGACTTTTAAATCAGTTATTGATATAAAGAACCCATGCAAAGCAGGAGTTGCAAACAATTTTTGTAATTTTAATAGAGAACTGAAAGAGTTGAACATTTCCCCTCCTAACCTCTTATTTATATCATTTTTAAGCAGCCAATTGAATTGTGCTTTTACAAAGATCATCATTATATATCTAAGTTGAAAGGGAGAGTTCAACATTTACAAATGAGGTTCAACAGAGAGTACCACCTCCCCCACCTTGCATTGAGCAAGATTGTTCATAATGTAATAACCATAGTAAATAGCTTGAAATCTGACCTCCAGTAGATACTACTCCTCATAGCTCAAGACCCGGTAATACATTATGAAAAGAAAAAAAAATCGTAGAACATACATTATCCAAAACTTTGCATTAGCAATAATACAATGAGCATGTTTAAAACTTTCATTATTCATTTAAATCTTAATGTAGTAGTCAAAACTACAATGAGGTAATACCTTTTTGCCCCTAGTGCATATAAAGCTATTGGTTTATAAGAGATTTACAAAATGCAGGCTGACCTTTTAGATAGGTTGTACTCTGTCAAGATCCTCCTGCCTCCTGAATCACTGGACTAATGGGTACAACTCACTATACCTGGCCTTTATGTTGTCTAGGAATTAAACTTGGGCCTTTTGTGTGGTCCCAGACTGCAGGGCACAGATCTTAGCAGGGTTCACCACTGCAGCTAGAACTTTACTCTTGCTTTATAATCTCCTAAACAAACAGTGTATTAAAACTCTTAACTTTGCTCATATGAAACCTATACACACAACAAAAGTCTTAAGAATAAACACTGCAAGGGGCCAGCAGATGGCATGGTGGTTAAGGCTCTGGACTCCCACATGACCAATTGCAGTTCGAGTCCCAGACCTGGAGGCTTGAAAATCACGCCAGGTGCATGTGCAGGTGTGCCCAAAATCCAGGAGGAGAATGGAGAAGTGATTGTGGCATGGCCATCGCCCCTAGAGGATGATTTCTCACTTCCCCTCTCACCACCTCTCTCTCTCTCTGTGTCTGTCTCCAGCGACCATGCACACCTTATAGCAAAAACCTACACACACATACACACACACACACACACACTCACACACACAAACCAAAACCAAAACCAAAACCAAAACAAAACACAATAAACACCACATATTACACTTATTTAAAAAAATTTTTCCAGGACAGCTCTGTGGCCTAGTAGCCAGATCCCACATGGCCAACCCTGCAATTTGAGTCCCAGACCTGCAATTTGAGAAACATGCCAGGCTTATGTGCATGGGTGGCCCAAACCCCCATGAGATTAAGAAATAAAAGAGAACATATATAGTGTGACCATTCCCTATGGGGGTTGCTTTCTCCCTTTCTCTCTTTCTGTCTCCCTCTGGTGAGTGCATGTGACCTCTGGCAAATTTTAAAATAATAATAGTAAATAAGTGTCCCATAAACACTGATGAAACCTGTGTCTTTCTGGCTTCTAACTCAAGAAACACCAGGACCAGCACTTAGCGTAATGGCTATGTCGCTGGACTCCCACGTAGTCGACTGCGGTTCGAGTCCTGGACCCGGTGGCTTAAACTCACACTGGGCGCGTGTGCGTGCGTGCCCAAGATCCCAAGAGGAGAATGGAGGAGAAGAGATTGTGGCGTGGCCATTCCCTCTGGGGGGCAGGGGGACAATTTCTCGCTTTCTATCTTTCTGTCTCTCTCTCTGTCTTTCTGGCAAGTGCATGTGCCCTATAGCAAAAACCTCTCCCCCCCAAAAAAAAGAAAAGAAAAGAAACACCATAGTAAGTCAGAGACTATAAATTCTGGTATGGTATTTGGAATATGACAGTGGTATCAGAGGCCTGTTTAATAGGAGAATATAGTCCTTTACCTCTATGAACATGCTCTTGAATGTTAAGAATGTAATAGTAAATCAAACCACATTTAAATGCACACACACACACACACACACACACACACACACACTTGCAGGAAGGGAATTCCTATTATTTTGCAGAGTATATTCTATTTGCTCTCATCTATTTCTCCATTTGATTAAAAAGGCAACAAATTAAAAAACTATAATAACCTTCATTTTTAACATTTTTAACCACATCTTAAATGAGATTGATGCAGTGGCTAAAAGACAAACCCAAAATAATGGAGGAGGGGGAAACCTTGGCTTATCACAGCATCTTTTATGTGGATATTTCTAAAGGCCAGAGGAAGTGAGATACAGGCTCATTTTCCATCCTCGATTCACTCCAACATGACAATCACATCCATGATAACATGGTCTCCCAATAATCTTTTCCATGGCTAGAGAGGAAAACAAACAAACAAACAAACAAACAAAAACAAAAAAAAAAAACAGCAGAATTTCCAAAGGCTATGCTATCACTCTGCTTACCCCAGGTGGGATCCTTGTTGTTGTTCTTGAACTGTGACTGAGAAGCCACTACACAGCAGATGGTAAGAAAAGAAGACTAAAGTTTAAATTAACAACCATCACCAACCAACATTAAGTCTCCCTTTGAAACAACAGGAACTGTGAAATCTGAGTCTACATTTCTGTTGAAGGTCAACAAAGCAGGGCTTTCTTGGGGAGACAAGGTTTACTGCCTTTCTTAGCATAAATATACCAAGCAAGAATACATCAAGCAGAAGATAATAGTGCATCACTAATTCAGTAATTGTAATAGGACTCTTTCCTTCTCCTCAATTAAACAGTTAACCGGGAGTTGGGATTCACACAAAGAAAGAA
>NW_006203911.1:1016756-1029323 GCF_000334495.1 Tupaia belangeri chinensis
CCCTATTTGATTTATGCATAGCCCCTGGAGATGCAAATTAATGTCTTCATTGACCAAAAGCCCCAGCTGTTTTGGAAAACCTATGACAAAGCTTAACTAAGGTTCACACATGCAAACATAAAGCCCCCATAATTACTAAGATGGGTATTACAAAGCTGGCTCCTCAATCAAGGGTCTAAAGCCAGTCTATTGCCTCTCTCATTCCCAGCCAGGCTGGCCTGAATATACACACCTATAGTTCTAATTTAGTACTGCCTGAGGCATTGTGGATTCTGGGTAGACAGACACCTTAAGCAAAGCTGAAAAAGATATAGATGGGTTGGGATTTTAAAACCACAATTCATCATTTATTAATATCAGGCAGAAGCACTGGAAATTTGTGAAACCTTATTACTTATGTAGCTGATTTCTTTGGTTTATTATTTTTTTATTGTAAGAAAAAATAAAATGAAAGAATTAATGTAAAGAAAATACCAAAAGAAACTCTTAGCACTCTCAGTCTAGCCTTAAATTACAAAAGACTTCCCACCTGCACACACACATACACATACTCTGCTTTGGAAGCAGGTCGCCTGTACTTGCTGCCCTTACTTCACCTCTCATCCTACTCCTTAATCACTGCATTCTGGAGTCTGTCCACGGCATTTTACTCAAACAACCCTGCAAAGGTCACTGACACTTTCTGTTGCTAAAGCAAATGATCACTTTTTAGTCCTTATCTTACTCATGCTCTCTGTATGTAGCACTAAAATCTGCTGATCATTCTTGCTTTTGTGAAACTCTTCCCTTTCCTTTGGTGACAACCCTTAATTCTCATGCTTCTGTTTCTGTTTCTTTCATGAACTTTTCTTCCTGTAGCCATTTCTTAAATAGCAGTGTTTCTCAATATTCCATCTGAGGCCATTTATTCTTATTCTATAACCAGAGGCTAATGGATACACTTCAAGAGATCTGAGAACCTTTCTAAAATTGTATGCAGAATTGGGTATGTAAATTTTATGTGGAGAAGGTCTATAGTTGCCAGGCTCCTAAAAGAGTCTAACACAAAATAAGATCTAAGGGCAACTGATCCTCAGAATGTCTCTGGGTGACTCTACAACTTCAAATCATATCTCTGTATATGCTGGTAACTCCCAAGTCTGTATCTCCAGTCCAGATTATTCTCAGTATGGGCATCACATGGGTATGCTTATTCAGCAACCTGCTCTTCCTCCCATATTCCCCACATCAGTAAATGACACACAACTCATCTAGCTGCTCAGGCCAGAAATCTGGGAGTTATACATATTCTTCCCTTTTCCTCATTCTCCACATCCAGTAACCAAGGCTTGTAGACTCCTACCTCCTACCTCAAATGTGAGCCCATCTCAACCATCATCTCAGTCAGTCCAGATAGAATATTCTAACAGTCTCCTCACAAATCTTCCTGACTTCAACCAACTCTCCTCGCCATAGACAGAATAATTCTTCGAAGAGGCAAATGTGATCATGTTACCCCCTTTCTTAAAAGTTCTTTACTGACTTCTTAATTGCTCTTAGACCACAGAACTGCAAACTCTCTGGCTTGGCAAATAAGGTCCTTTATGACCTGGCTTCTGCTTATCTCTATAGTCTTATGCACACTCTATAGCTCAACAACCCTTTGATCTCCCCCACCTATATCCCCTAACTACTCTAACACTCTCTAGCCATACTGAATAATTTTCCATTCTTGCTTGGGGATTTGCATTTATTTATTTATTTATTTATTTATTTATTTATTTTTGCCAGAGGGTGCATGTGCTCATTAGAGAAAGAGAAACAGAAAGGGAGAGGGAGAAAGCACTCCCAGTGGGAGGGAGCCATGCCACAATCCCTTCTCCTCTGTTTCTTCATCCTGTCAAGACTTTGGGTATGCATGTGTACACACACATGCTCGATGTATTTTTCAAGTCGGCAGGGCCAGGATTTAAACCACACAGTTGGTTACATGTAATCCAGTAGCCCTAAACACCAGGCCACAGAACTGGCACAAGGGATTTGCATATACATTAACATTACGTTGACCTGTTATATCCTGTTCCACCATGGCTTGAGTAACCTCTGCCAGGAATCTCTCTCTAACCGCTTAAAGCTAGGTTAGAGCCACTTCTTATTTGCTCTGATAGCATACTACATGTGCTATGGAACCATATTACTTTGCATAGTGATTGTCTTTTTGTATACTTTTCTATTTCTCATTAGAGTTTGGTGAATCAACAGTAAGTTCCATAATATCAGGGACTATATGGTACCCTTAGTACCTAGCACAGTGTCAGTTATTCAATAAATATATGCCAATTACCTCAATGAGTTAATGAGAATATGGAAATTTTAAGATTTTGACTCTGTGCTCTTAATCCCCAAGATCTTTGCCTTTAGTTTGATGTAGGAAACAACCATGTACTCCAGAGAAGTCAGCTGACTTAGGCATTGGCTCTCTGTGCCTCACTTTCTTCATTTGTAAAACTAAGGAAAAGTTCTCAATGATCTCTTATATCTTGACAATTCTTTAATTTGCCACTTCCTAAACACATCTAATTCTCATCTCTCAAACTTCATTTCAGGCCACATCCCTTTCCCTCCCTGTCCCCACCTGCCATCCTAATGGCACTGTGATGATCTAGTTTAGACATTTGAAGGTTGGCTGTGTAAAGGTAAAGACATGATGTGTATATGTATGCATGTATATGAGAAAGGAGGAGAAAGGGATAGAGAGAAGGTGGGAGGGAAGGGGGGAGAAAAAGAAGAGTTAGTGAGGCATTCATCCTTCCCTTTTCATTCTATCCTTTGTAAAGAATGATCACAGGTCCTGGAGGTCCAAATTTAATACAGTTGCAATGTTAAATTACTATATGATAATAAAATTTCTACAATGACTTAAGAACACTTAGAACAGGAAACTGCAAAGGGAAAAAAATGTAAGAAAAAAGAACCCATAGATATAAGTTATCTTAAAAAGGCTGAATCCCAATAACTTGACATAGTTTGATAGAATAAAAGGCTTACTCACAGTTAAAAAAAAAGTTAGTCATCTTCCAAATGATATACAAATCTGAACTTCCCAACATGAAGTGGAGGAACAATGGTTACAGAAGCCTTTGAAGTTACTGCAAAGCTGTGGAAACATGTAACAATAATAACGGGCACTAAGAATATAATAATGCAAGGGCCAAGCATCTACTGGTCCCTGGGGGAGGAACCAGATGGTCTAAAAGACCAATTTTCATCTCTTAATTTCTCTTATTGATAAGGAAGGATACGCTTCCATTTAGTTCTCATAAACAGTGACCCTTTTTCTCCTCTGCGGACAAAGTTGATGTACTACTGCTTTTGCTTCCAGATATTAAACTCGTATTTAATGATATGTATGCTTGGTAATGTATGCATCCAAAAACTTTCACTGACAAAAATGGCCCTGCGTTCATCTATTTGTCTTTCCGTTGCTGCACACAATTGCAGCATGGAAGTGGGGAATTTAAATGCACAGCAGGCAGCCGATGTATTTCTCCATAAACTAGTCTACATATCATGGCAAGAGTAGAAGCAAAGAAAACCTCAGATGCATTCTTCTCCATAAAGAAATAAATGAAGCCAAAGGACAGAGTAGTATGGAGGGAAATGAAAGGCTAAAATGAGATTACCAGTGCATACCCTTTTAAAAACAAATCAAAAGAACCATTATCCTTGCCAACATTGAAGATGGGTTAAACTCTTTCAGGGCAAAGAAGAAAGAAGAGTGTCTGCTTTCTATTATAAACAAAACCAACAGTATTTTCAACATAGTTAGATAGATTCCATTTCACTTCAGAAGTGGTTACACTTCAGTAGTGGACAGAGTTAGTATGTTAAGTAAAAGGAGAAGAAGCAAAATAAGAATATTTTAAGTAATAGCAATATACAGAAAAAAGAAAACCTTAGCATTGTGCACTGTGCCTACTGGTCTTGGATACCATGGAACTAAGATAGAGAAATACATATGTTTATAGGGCTTCTATAGAAATTCCTGCTATATCTCACATATAAATATACAAATATATCATTTTATTTTGGCATATAATATATGAGAGCCAAGCAGAGATCAGAGGTAAGGGAAACTGGGCCAATGCAGTAGTAAGAATTCACAAGGAAGATGTTGAGAAATCAGGATCTAACAAATGGGTCATTTCTCGAAACTAAAAACTCTATGTGGGGATGCAGAGTTTAGGTGTATTCTACTTTAAGAAAATCCATTACTTCCCTATCCAATCTACAAACCAGAGAAGTTAGGAGTGGTAATTCATATTATAGAATGAATAACCACTACATGGCAATCGTTAAAAATGCCATGCTAACATTATATATTAAAGTAAGACTTTTCTACAACCATGGAATTTATATATTCAATTTCTTAGAAATACATTTTTTGAAAGTTTTTTCTTGCTATAGGGCATGTGTGCTCGCCAGAAAGAGACAGAGAGAAAGCCAGAAATCAGCCTCCCCCCCTGGTCGGGAGGGATGGCCACACTACAATCCCTTCTCCTCCATTCTTCTCTCAGGATCTTGGGCACACATGCACACATGCCTGACATGAGTTTAAGCCACTGGGTCCGGGACTCGAACCACGGTCAACTACATGGGAGTCAAATGACATAGCCATTATGCCAACTCCTGGTCCGAGAAATACATTTTTGCAGTGAAATATCTCTGTATGACCAAGCTTCATGTGGACCTGTTTTTGATTTTTCTTTTACAAATCTGAATTTTGGCATACTGAGTCTCCTTAAAGCTTCGCAAGTCTATATTATGAAAGACAGAGAGATAAAATCCATAATTCAAAACCAGTAAGCTGAGGCAATGCCCAAAAAGTCTCCATTGTAGAAGTTTTGTCACAAAAGTAAATGAATATTCTTGAAACATTTTAAAGGCCTGAGGCCAAATTCGTGAGAATACAGTATGTGAGAGATAAGAAGGTCCCCAGAAATCTCCTGAAAAGGTTGAATTATATTGTCACTATTTGGAAAGCAGTGCGTGTGTGGTTTTCATTTGTTCGTTCGTTTGGTTGACATATTTCTGCTACTGGGTGCATACGCTTGCCAGGGAGACAGAGAGAGACATAAAGTGAGAAATCACTCCCTCCGGGGGATGGCCATGCCACTATCCCTTCTCCTCCATTCTCCTCTCTGGATTTTGGGCATACGCGCACATGTGCCCAGCGTGAGTTTTAAGCCACCAGGTCTGGGACTTGAACTGCAGTTGACTATGAAGGAGTCCAGCGACATAATCATTATACCATCTGCTGGTCCCAAGAAGTGTGTTTTCATATTGGCATTAAAGATGGATCTCTGGGGTGAACTCAGAGTGGGTAAGCACTGAGATGTAGTTTAATGGAGGAGAAAGTGTTTTTTATACTGTATTTAGATATTAGTCCGACATACCTGTCTTTATGAAAAAATAAATATTAATAGATTTGTTCTGAGGAACTTTCAAGTCTGTCCTTGGTTGTCTATGGATATCAATATACAAACATAATTTCTAGTTGTATGTGCTAGTGCAGCTTTTATCTGTATATGGTGTTTAAAAAATAAGTCCCATGTTTATGAAAATATGTTATTCTACTGCATAAATAGAGCACCCAGATATTAATTCTATTTCTGACAGATGTTGCCTTGAATCCAGTTATAAAAACTATTCTAGTTGATATAAGTGGTATCTATTAAGTGACCTCTAAGGAAAAGAAGATATGAAGGCAGAGGATCCATAGAGAAGTCAGGACTAAAACCCATACAGTTGTCTATTCTTCTGTCTCACCTAGATACATATCTTAAAGAGGAATCTATTTACATCAGTAGTAAAACCTTGACTTAGTAGTAGAATAAATTTAAACCAACTGTTGTGAAACTAATACCTTTACTCCTAAGATGAAATAGTCAATAAGTGTTTATAAACTATGATTCATGTGAACTATTGTCTTACATAATGTTCAAGGATTTTATTGCATTTAAGACAAGAGTCACTCTAAGTAAACTTTAGTTCCAGCATGATTCTAGGCTAGAAAACCAGCTTTCAGTCTGACAAACTACTCAAGTTTCTGACTTATTCAGTTTCATTCTTTCAAACCATCTAAAAATCCCAGTTTCAGATCTTTCTTAAAAATAGCCTGGCTCCATTTTTGTTTCAGGAGACACAGGAAGGGCAGCACAAGGAAAAGCAGAATTCCTGGTGGCAACAGCTAATGTAGCTCTGAGTGGCCAATAAAGAGTCTGGCAGTGAAAAAAAAAAATAGCCTGGCTACCCTCTATCTGGAAATAATATAACTAGTATTGGTTTTTCTGAACTTCTAGGCTCTAAAAATAACTGTACAATAATTATAATCATAAATAGGAGATATTATGAATATAAAAAGCCATAGTTCAATATATCAACATCATCAAATAAATAATGAACACCTAGAAAGATTGAATTATAAACTCTCCACACATAATGTCAAAAATCTATATTCCGGGGGAACCAGCAGTTAGCGTAATGGCTATGTCGCTGGACTCCCATGTAGTCAACCGCGGTTCGTGTCCTGGACCCGGTGGCTTAAAACTCATGCCGGGCACGTGTGCGTGCGTGCCCAAGATCCCGAGAGGAGAATGGAGGAGAAGGGATTGCAGCGTGACCATCCCCCCTGGGGGGTGATTTCTCGCTTTCTGTCTCTCTCTGTCTGTCTGGCAAGCGCACGCGCCCTACAGTGAAAATCTCTCCAAAAAAAAAAAATCTATATTCCGGGACCAGCATATGGCATAATGGTCATGCCTCTGGACTCCCATATAGTTGACCACAGTTCGAGTCCTGGACTCAGCGGCTTGAAACTCATGCCAGGCACGTGTGAGTGTGTGTCCAAGATTCTAAGAGGAGAATGAAGGGACTGTAGCATGGCCATCCTCCTTGGGGAGTGATTTCTAGCTTTCTGTCTTTCTCTGTCTCTCTGGCCATCATACATGCCCTATAACTAAAATCTCTCTTTAAAATAAAAACAAAACAACAACAACAACAAAATGAAACAAAAAAACTCTACCTTTACAGACACACTAAGAAAATCTATCCATTGAAAAATAATGGGCAAGGATGTAATGTACTTGTCATTCACTATAACAAAGTCATCCTTAAGGAAAATAAAACTATGAAAATAACCTTAAATTAGATATTGTAAACTTAGTATGAACTTATTTCAAATAAGGCCTCAAAAAGAGGCCCCATTTTTTTTTTTTTACCCAATGGAGACTGAAGTTATGCTTTTGAATTCTAAACTCCTAATATTCTAATAAGAACAGCATCCCAAAGCAAGAATAAATTAGAAAAACAAACAAAACCCAATTCTGTCTGGCCACAAGGTCAATTTGCTCCCTCCCATTACACTGTCAAGAACAGTAGCTACAATTGTTTATGGCAGCAAACCCTCCCTAAAGCGATCATATCTGTCTCACAGAGGAAACATTCTGGCCAAACTGGTCCTAGAGGATCTTTTTGCAAGATGTGAAAAGCTCTGATCGGAAATGATCTTTCCTTAAGGAAAGCGCAAAATCCGTGTCAGTAATATTAGATAATCTGGACTGGCAAAGACATCCAACTGAAAAAAGGAGTGAGCAGGATTGGGGAGGTAAAGGAAGGGGAAACCAACTAAACCCACACAACTAGGAAAGCTTCTCTATCAAGAGCTAAAAGCACTAATTAAAAATTAAACCTTAATCTGGAGCTGGCAGGTAGCATGGTGGCTAAGGCGCTGGACTCCCACATGACCAACTGCAGTTCAAGTCCTGGACCCGGTGGCTTAAACTCATGCCGGGTGCCTGTGCGTGCATGCCCAAGATCCTGAGAGGAGAATGGAGAAGGGATTGGGGCGTGGCCATCCCCTTGGGGGGTGATTTCTTGCTTTCTGTCTCTCTCTGTCTTTCTGGCAAGTGCACACGCCCTATAGCAAAAACCTCTCTCTCAAAAAAAAAAAAAAGAAAGAAAGAAAGAAAGAAAGAAAGAAAGAAAGAAAGAAAGAAAGAAAGAAAGAAAGAAAGAAAGAAAAGAAAAAAAAAAAGAAACCATCTGTGGAGGTGCAGTGAGAAGGGTAAGTTAAATGAAGGCTCAACAATACTTTGAAAGCAATCAGTCAAATAAAGAAATCTAACTGGTCTCTCAAAAGCATTTTTAGTATGACTTGTGTTTGATACTCAATTATTTTCTTAAACTTTTTTTTGTTTACTTATTTTATTCATAATAGAAAGTACACCTGTGTGTGTAAATTTGAGCAAGAGAGAGAGACACACACACACACCTTCCACAGGGTCTTGTCATGCCATAATTCCCTTTCCCCAGCTCTCCAGCTTGTCAGGAACCTGGGCACACATCCTCACACCCACTCAGCATGCTTTAAAGCCAATTCAAGGATCCAAACCCATGGTCAATCATGTGCCTTCCAGCACTGTAATCAGTTTGCTATTGACTTCTCTAACAGGATCTATCCTTTCTCTTGACAATAGAAAACTGTTAAGTATTATATAATTAAACATATAAGGTAAAATCATTTAAGTGGTAGCTATAGTTAGAACTGCCTAAATATGATCCAGTTTCCATATATGGTCCATCCCAAGGACTGCAGTCAGAGAATAAGGCCAAGAAAGATGCTTGAAGGGATGGTAGAGAGGAGGGAGGACTATGATAACAGAAAATAAGGACTAAAGTGCTTAAATCTGGAAAAATGAAACAATAAATCAAGGATTTATTGTACTACCTCCTAGTACAATCATCACTGTTAAGTACTTACTGTGTTAAACTTTGCTAAGTGCAGCGATATCAAGTTATGTCCAAGGAAAGATGAAGTGTCAAAGTGGAATTTAATGTTCATTCTTTCAGTTATGCCACCTATGGGTCTAGCATTATACTGGTCATGGAATAGTTATAAACTACTAAACAATTAAACGTCAATGGGAAGAACCTCAGATTGGAAAATAGAAGATTTCAGTCTTAGTTCTAAGAGTATTAACTATATGTGTTTTATTGAATAAATCCCCCAGCCATTTTAGACCTCTCTAAAAGATCCATAAGATAGAGGTATTAGACAAGTTGGTGGTTTTCAATTTTACTTTTTTAGTGCCGATTCTTTCTTCAAATGGCAGCTTACATTGATAGATTCAGCAATCTGTTAAAATGTTCTTCCTTCCTTCCTTCCTTCCTTCCTTCCTTCCTTTCTTTAAATTGAAATATAAGCTTTTCTCCCTTCTGACCTCTCTGGAATTAGAAAATATTTGTGAGTATTCTTATTTTGTGGCAAAAGGGTTATTTGCATAAGTTCAATACCTGTCGCTTTGAATCAGAAACTGGAAATACTCATTATTGACAGGGCTTTGACTGGAATGCCGTATCTGAAGATAAAGCCATAAAACTATGGAACTAAGGTAGATCTCAAGAAAGCCAACAGAAGGTCTTGGAAAGGTGGCCTGGCACCATAAACAGTTCTATGTGGCAGAGAGGATTAAAGAAGCCATCTGAAAGAATTTGTACCATAAAATAACCTGGACATTTCTAGCCCAGCATTATAATCAGCAGAGATTGCAAAAGGGCAGCCACAACCAGAGGATTACCTTGAGGAAGACTTTGAAGTAAGAAAAAGAGAATGATCTTCGCTAGCAGATGGTAAACCACAGAATACTTCATAGAGCTGAGTTGGGAAGGTTCATGTGTCAAATTGTGTGTTAGATGTTTGCTTTTCAACAGTTTGAGTAGTTGACTTGTAAATATTTTCTCAAAAATATTTAAAACCATACTGTCTCTGTTGTTATAGAGTCAAAATCATAACAAATATTTTGAAAGTTATCTTTAAAAATAAAATGAAATTTGGTAAGTTGTTTATTAAGAGCTATGAGAGTATGAGCAAAATTTTTTTTGATATGAAAAGTACATGTTTGTGGGAAAATGTAAAAATAAATAAATAATTTAAAACAAAATGAAAAAAAGAAAAAAACACAAATGACAGCTTATAAAAATGCCATATAAATATATACATACATGCATACATACATACATAGATACAGAGAGAGTTGAAAGTGGAAATTTTATGTTTAAACCACAGTAAAGGTCATAACAATCCTACAAATCCTTTGCTGAATCACAGTGAAGGTCATAACAATTCCACAATCCCTCTGCTGGGAGCTCACTGTCTTTTTGGAGAAAATGAAATAAATTACATAGAGATGCACTTCAGAGGAAGAGGGATTGTAAGGGACAGGATGCCATTTAGGGCCCACTAGAATACAGGCTCACTTTTGTATCTTTTTTTCTGTGGTTGTACCATCAGTGACTAGGGCAGGAGGTACTCAAATTAACACTGAATAAATGAATGAATGAATGAGTGAATGAATGGAGTATGGATATATGGATAAAGCTATGACTACTTATGTTGACTGAAATTCAACCAAAAGGTGTAGAGTTAAAAATAAGTACTTTCCATATTTTATAGAGTATTTTTTCTTGTATATATGGATTATGAAAAAAACAACCAACTTTTTCAAATATGTGTTTTACTATCCACTACCTACAATTAATTATAAATAGTGATATTTATTAGAATAAAAATAAGGCCAAACACTATACCCCATTGTATTCATCACCTCTCAGAGGCAGCAGAACAAGTAAAAGCAAAATTCTGCTCAGCCATTTGAAATAAAAATTTATGGGTGCAAATCATCAGGCTAAATTTTTCTTTGTCAGGAAAACTTTGTTTCAACAAACTTGGTTATATGGAGGTTATTCATGTATTGCAAGTAAGTACATCTTCAAAGAAGATGAATCAAGTTAGAAACAAGGGGCATTTTCTGTACCCTCTTCTCACTCATCTATTAGTAGGAAGAAGGCAAGGAGGTCAAGATGAAGGCAGTTGCTTTCCTTCCCCGCCCCCCAAGCTTAAATTCTGTCCCATAAGACTCACTTAGTCTTTTCGGACTCAAAATTGGCCAGCAAGCACTTAAGGAAAATTAAAACAACTGCGCCAATGGCAAATAATTTGATGGAGAGCTTATTGACGACAGCTCATTTGAGTAAAATCACTGCCTGTTCAAAGAACAATATAATTTCTGGAGAAAATCTTTCTGGAAAGGTCCAGGTGGCTCTGCAGTTATATGGCTCAGGTGATATCAGTCATCCAGGACAAGTGTTGTACATAACTAATGCTCTCAAACCTGAATTGTGTTTCCCTAGAAGGCTATTACATTTGAAAGGACATTAAGGTGAATTTAAATTCCATTTTTGTTTTAGCATAGCCCTAATAATTTACTATAGTATATTACATACTATTCCTATTCTGAATATGCCTTATAAATGAACATAATTTTTTGAAACATCCTGGGAAGGAGTTGTCTTTTTTTTTCAGTCTATAATGCTTGATACCTGCATTGCTTGGAGAAATATCAAACTAACAGATGAAGTGAGAAATATTTCATCATCCCTTCTATTATTTCTCTAAGATGAAATAACACTTTAGGGAAAAAGTTGTATTCTTTTCTCTTCTGTGACAGGTTTAGAGATCCCCATCTATGTGGAGCTCCATAGACAGATGTAACAAAAGTCATATTGAAGAGGAAAATATGGCAGAGTTCTGACCACAAAGAACAGATGACATCACTAATTTATTCTATTCATTTTAACTATGCCCCTGTAAAATTTGGATTCAATTCAAGGTCTTGAGTTTCATTTGGAAGACCTGCATTTGGAATGAATCCCGTTACTCCAGAGACCACATTAGTGTTTGTTTGTTTGTTTGTTTGTTTGTTTGTTTGTTTTAAAGGTTTTAGCTATAGGGTGCATGCACTCGCCAGAAAGACAGAGAGAGACAGAGAGATAGAAAGCGAGAAATCACCCCCCAGGGGGATAGCCACACCACAATCCCTTCTCCTCCATTGTCCTCTTGGGATTTTGGGCACGCACGCAAATGCACCCAGCATGAGTTTAAGCTACTGCATCCAGGACTCGAACCGCAGTCGACTATGTGGAAGTCCAGTGACATAGCCATTACGTCAACTGCTGGTCCCAGAGACCACATTAGTTTTAATGTACTTGGGGCACCTGGCCAAACTGCTACTTGTTTCTATCATCTAAGCAAAATGTGGAAATGTCTGGTCGAGAGTCTTTAATTTTGGAATTTACCACTTCTGATCAGATGGCTGTAACTGCCATCTTCAGAAAGATCTTGCCCCATCCTAAAGTATTTTCATAGGACAAGAAATATCACTTAGATTAGAAAAACAGAACAGGAGAGAAAAGAGGAATTATTTTCTTCTCCTAAGATATTTTGATATCAGTTCAGTTTGTATATGTCTAATTTAATGTTATTATCTAGTAGCATATAGGTTAGTTGGCATTCTTTAGACTAAGATGCAGAATTTTTTATTCTTTCCTCTCCTCTCCACCCAAATTCCTTATGAAGTATTTATCCCATCTACCAGTCAAAATTTTTATTTACCTAGAGTTCACTATATGACATCAACTTTTCTAGGCACTGGGGATATACCAATGGACAAAACACAGCCTCTGCATTTATAT
>NW_006203911.1:1029334-1036905 GCF_000334495.1 Tupaia belangeri chinensis
AGACCATGAACAAATAAATAGATAGAAAACATTAGAGCAGGATGAGTAACATGAGGAAAATGAAGCAGGGTAGGTGTGTAGAAATCATCATGGAAGGTCATTCTGAAGAGGTGACATTTGAGCATGGTTTTGAATGCAATGTACATTTGTCTTGTTTTTGTATGTATGCCAAAAAAAAAAATTAAGATGTCACCAAAATTCTGGATTGGAATTAAGAAAAGTCATAGAGGGCCAGCAGATGGCATGATGGTTAAGGTGGATGTATCCCACATAGCCAACTGCACAGTTGGAGTCCTGGACCCAGTGGATTGGAAAACAGGTGTGTATGCATGCCCAAAAGCCCAAGAGGAGAATGGAGAAGAAGGTATTATGGTATGACCATTCCCCCCAGGGGATTCTTTCTTACTTTCCCCTCTATTTCTCTTTGTTTCTCTCTGGTGAGCACATATGCCCTATATCAAATTTTTAAAAAAAGAATTTAAAAAAAGAGGAAAATCATAGAGTTTATAGAGTTGAGACGTTTGAGAAATATCAGAATATTCAAAGAAGTCATATTTGAGTTGATAAAGATCAACTAAAGGTTAACTAAATCGTTCATGGGATAAAAGAAGCTGAGAGAGGATAGGAATGAAATATACTATGTCAATGACCATTATAAACATTACAAATGGGAGTGTACAGGCTGATATACTCAATTCTATGATGTCTTTAAAATGATAAATTGAAATGATAAAAAGTATATCTGAGTTTCCAGTTGTAGGACAACATAGAGTAGTTTTATTTCTTCCAATTTCTCCTACAAAATATAGCTAAAAACCTGGACATTATAGATAAATCAAAAATTAAAAAGATCCTCAATGTTGGAGAAAAGACAGGCTCTGTAGGGCTTTTGGGACCCAAGGAATGACAAAGTGGTGAGTTCCATGAGTGTTCTGCTACTTCATATATCCCAGACGGGTGTCAGAGAAGAGAGCAACCCAGAAATGCTAATAGAGGCAGACGAAGAAACGAAAGAAGAAGAAAGAAAATTTTCAAGAAAACCAGCTCTTTCTAGTCAACAGATGATGAAGATGGAGCCTATCAAGACAGAAAAATTTTAGACAACAGCCACCCTACTCTAGTGAAATTACACAGGAAAAACTGCAGCCTTATCCTCACTCTCATGAGCAAATGGTGAGTGGGAAAATGAGACTTCTGCTCTCTCCAGGCTCTGATGAAGTATCTCAGCCAACTTACTGGGGAGGTATATCAGGGAAGTGTGAGTGGGAAAACGAGTCTTTCATCTCCAAGCAGCAGTGGCAGTGGAAGACACTGTGGTGAGCACAAATCAGGTGCCTCTCTCTCTATCAACCAGGAAGTCAGCAAAGGCCTACAGGAAAATTTCAATCTCCACTCCCAACCAGCAGTAATGAGGTACTCCTCTACTATCCTAGAGTGCCAAGGGTGGCTGAACAGAGAACTTAGATTTCTATTTGTACATGGCAGTAACAAGACTACTTGTTACTACTTGTCTTCTCACATCGTGCTGTTAGGTGAGACCTGCTAAAACAGAAGATTTAAATAAGATCCACTCTCATAATACCCAAAACCTCAAAGATTCAGTGAAAAAAATAGGAAAATCACAACTTAAACAACAGACACTAATACCAAGATGACATAGATACTGGAATTCACTGATAAGAATTGCAAATCAAGCATTATAAAAATGCTTAAATGAGCAATTATGAACACACTTAAAACAAAAAATTACAGAATTTTAGTGAAGAAATAAAAGATGTAAAGAAGAATCAAATGAAAATTTTAGGACTGAAAAATAAAATAGCCAAAATAAAAAAATACTTGATGAACTCGATAGTACAAAGAAGATGAGACATGGTAGAACTTAGGGAGTTGAAGACAGAATAGAAATTACCTAATAAGAATAAAGAGAAAATAGAGTAAAAAAAATAAACAGAGCATCAGGAACCTATGGCACACTATTCTATAATTTTATATTTATATCTGTCTATTTATATATATATATAATGATTTTATATCATATATATCAAAATATACACATAAATATGCATGTATATAAATATATAAAACATATAAAAACAATGGACTATTATTTAGCCTTAAAAAGAAGGAAATCCTGCCATTTGTGACAACATGGATGAATCTGGAAAGCATCATGCTAAGTGAAATAAGTCACATACAGGAGGAGAAATACTACAGGATACCTCTTACATGATGATTCCAAAATAGTCACACTCATAGAAGTAGAGTGAAATGGTGGTTGTCAGTGGCTGGGGGGAGGGGGAAAAGGGGAGGAGGAAACAGTGAAGTATTAGTAAAAGAGTACAAAGTTTCACTTATACAAGATGAATAAGTACTGGATATCTACTCTCCTTGAGATCTACTGTATACCTTAACCATCTATAGTTGACAGTATTGTATATATGCTTAAAAATGAGCTAAGAAGGTAGATCTTAAATGTTTTTATCTCTCTTTCACACACACATACACACACACAAATAATAGTAAATAAGAGAATGGGAGGAAACTGTTAGAGGTGATAGATAAGTTCATGGCATAGATTGAAGTATTGGTTTCATTGTATATACTTGAAACTCATCAAGTTGTATACATCAAATATGTTCATTTTTCTATATGTCAAAAAATAGATAAAAACAAAAAATAGATAAAAAAGAATGTTGAATTTGTAAAAAGTATCAATATAAATAGCAAATTATAATTGGAAAACTTCTTTCTCTCAAATATAGATGTTTTTTTAAAAATTACAAAAGAAAAAACTTAAAACTGAACAAATTCAAATATATTTTAGATACTACCTATTTCAAGATTGTTATTAAGAAGACTTATGATGTGTTTCTTATAAGGCCTTCTCAGAAAGAATTCTAAGTTGGCAGAATTATAAATATTCCTCTTCATGGGCATTTTTACATTTATACCTAAGAAATAAACCCCACCAGTGGGAAAAAAATAACTGAGCTCTACCCTTTTAGCTTATGGTAAGTGAATAATAAATACTCTTAAAAAGGTCCAGGATGGGGGTCAGCAAATGGCATAGGAGCTACCTCACTGGACTCCCACATGCCTGACCATAGTCCCATTAGGTATATGAAAAGGCACTCAGCATTACTAATTATCAGGGCAATGCAAATAAAAAACATAATGAGATAGTACTTCACACCTGCTAGGATGGCTATTATCAAAATAAACAAAACAAAACAAAAATGTTGGTTAGGATATACACAAAAGAGAAACCTTGTATACAGCTGATGGGAATTTAAATTGGTACAACCACTAAGAACAACAGTATAGAGGTTCTTCAAAAGACTAAAAATAGAATTATTATATGATCCAGCAATCCCATTTCTAGGAATATATCCAAAATAACTAAAATCAGGATCTCAAAGAGATATTAGCACTCCTGGCTTCATTGCAGCATTATTCACGATAGCCAAGACAGGGAAGCAACCTAGTTGTCTATTTACAGATGAATAGATAAAGAAAATTATATATACACACAAAAACATAAAATAATAGAATTATTATTCAGTCTTAAAAGTATGCCATTTATGACAACATGGATGAACCTGGAGATCGTCATGTTGAATGAAATAAGCTAGTCACAGAAGGACAAATACTACAAGATACTATTTAGATGATGAATCTTACAAAGTCAAACTCATGGAACAAAGCAGTGGTTTCCAGGGGGCTGGGACAAGGATGAAAAGGGAAAATATTAGTCAAAGGAAACAAAGTTTCAGTTACACAAAATGAGTAAGTCCTAGAGATCAACTGTGCTGGATAGTGCCCAGTGTTAACAATACTGTATGGTACATTTAAAATTATGCTAAGAGTATACATTTTTTTCTACCCAGAGGGTACGTCTGCTTACAGAGACAGGTAGAGAGACAGAGAGAGAGAGATAGAGAGAGGCAGAAAGCACTGCCCAATAGGGCACAATCATGCCGCAATCCTTTCTCCATTTCTCTACCCTGTCAGGATATGGACTGCATGTGTGTGTATGCATGCGCTCACACACACACACACACACACACACACACACACAGGCACACACATACACATGGCACCAGGGCCAGGACTGAAACCATACAGCCAGCCATGTGAGATCCAGTTCCCTTAACCACCAAGCCATGGGGCCAGCCCAAGATGGTAGATCTTAAGATGGTAGATCTTAAGATGGTAGATCTTAAGTGTATTATCACCTTCCAACTACACCCAACTACACACACACACTTAAACACACACACACACACAAACACACACACACACACACACACACACACACACACATGAGGACTTCAAAGAATTCATGCAAAGGGCCAGTCCCATAGCCTAGTGGTTAAGGAAACCAGATTCCACATGGTCCATGATGCTCCAGTGGCTTGAAAAACACACTAGGTGCATACATATATGTGCACCAAATCCTGACAGGGTAGAGAAATGGAGAAGGGATTGTGGAGTAGCCATGACCCTTTGAGGATGCTTGTTTGCTCTCTCATGAGCACATGCAGCTCCTGGTAATTAAAATAAAGATTCATGAAAAAATGGAATTAAAGCTCCTGTTTATTTTTGTGCAAAAATGTTTTGAAATCCATACACGTTCTTTTCATAATACACATTCTCCATGAACTTTTTGAAGACAATTGTGCATATAATGAACTTAAAAGCCTGTGTGTATGTGTGTATAATATTTGTCTATCTCCACTTTCTAGAACCTAAGCAATAGGATAGGGTTTTTTTTCTAAAGAATTATTTAATTTTGGGACCAGCAGTTAGCGTAATGGCTATGTCACTGGACTCCCACATAGTCGATCACGGTTCGAGTCTCGGACCCAGTGGCTTAAACTCACGCCAAGTGTCTGTGCATGTGTGCCCAAGATGCCAAGAGGAGAATGGAGGAGAAGGGACTGTGGCGTGGCCATCCTCCCTGGGGGGTGATTTCTCACTTCTGTCTCTCTGTCTCTCTCTGTCTTTCCTGTGAGTGCATGCGCCCTACAGCAAAAAACTCTCAAAAAAATAAAAGAAGTATTTAATTTAATTTTTTTCTCAATTTGCTACAGAGTATGTGAGCTCACCAGAGAGAGAGACAGAAAGAAAAAGAGAAAGTAAGCTGCCAAGTCTAACCATGGTTGGCCATGTGAGAGTCCAGTGCCTTAGCCACCACACCCCCTGCAGGCCCCAGGGTTTTATCTTTCTTTTATTTTTCTTTCTTTTAAATTTTTGTACTTATATCTAGTTCTAGCACCATGACCTATAGTAGGCACTCAATAAATATTTGATGAATAAAAATATGAGTATATAACAGAAAATATGGAGGATAGGAAAATAGAGAGCAGCCACCTTAGCTAAACCTGAGAAGAATAAGGGAATTTCAAAACAAGAGCCTTTCTGAAGAAAGTATCCAAGGTCACAGGGAGAGCTAATTACACTTCCCTCTCTTCTGTCTGATTTCTGAACTACAAAGAATACAAAAATGGTTTATGTCTGTAAAGCAATTATCTACATTTCCTGGTAGAACACAAAGAATGAGTCTCCTATTTGAAAATGTACAGAATTGCTCCAGTTCCATAATTTCCAAGCCCAAATATCTTGAAAACATACACACACACATATTTAGTATTGGCTCTAATATTAAAGTTTAGGTAACATGAAATTTAGAGATTATCTACAGATTTTATTTATGAATGCTTTCTCATTCTTCTTAAAACAAATAACAGAGACTTAAACCTCAAATGCCTAATCTTAACATGGGCTCAGAATGTTCAAGATAAGAGAGACCATAGAGCTCACCTAATTCAAATTCTTCCTTTTTCACTTATTTTTCTTTTTGAGAGCAAAGATGTCTGTCTTTCCTAATAAGAAAACTATTTCAGATGTGTATCCTTTTTGAAATGTACATACATAAATACATTCATTTTAAATATTATACATATTTTTCCCTCCTCCATTTCAAATAGGGATTTTATTTTGTTATGATTAAGAAAGTATTTTTTCTTCTTACTTTAATCCTTTCCTTCTCTTTGTAGACAAGGACAGGGATATATCTTTTATTTGGCATAAATGAGACATAGTTTACGAATCTAAATGAATACCTATAATTTCCAGATTTAGATAGAACCTAGACCTTATGAAATTAATTGAAAAACTGAATTTAAAGATCTGTTGCAAGACAGCATTGTTCTGCTTCCTACTAAATTACCATTCTATCATCAAAAATGTGTATTTTATACTTTCAGTTATTAAACTAAAATGCAATAGAGGCAAAGGTGAGAGGAAGGGAAATGAACTATGAGGAAATATTTAATATCTGTTTTTAAAATTCAATTTCTTACTGATTTAGCCTATTTTTTCTATCTTAACATACGTATTAAAAGCAACATACATGGGCTATAATTAACTGTACTTTGTATCTTATTTCATATTAAAATTTCACATTAGTCGAATTAACTGTATGGGAATTAAAATGGAGTTGCTCTTAATGTCAAAGATTTTCTGTTGTCTTTCTGGGTCTTTTGTTAACTGTAGGAATCACTTGAAGATAAATTATCTTTTTCTTTTAATCTCATTCTCATTTGGATTTTCCTTTCCTTCTCAGACGGTTTTAGTAAATACAACCTGTCTAAAAATCCTGCATGTGTGTGAGCATGTACGTTTATGCTTTAGACATTTTTCTAAAATTTTTATCCTTTGCAGAGGAAGATCTAACTTTTTAAACTTTAGGAGATAGGATATATTCCTGGTTTCATCATTAAAGAATTCCATTTAGCTCTGAATCTTCTTTCTACAACTTCAGTTGTATGTTTTGAAGGTAAAATAGGTGTCAGCAAATCTGTGGTAGGTTGCTTTTTTTTTTTTTTTGAGAGTGTTTTGCTATTGGGCGTGTGCGCTCGCCAGACAGACAGAGAGAGACAGAGAGACAGAAAGTGAGAAATCACCCCCCAGGGGGGATGGCTACGCTGCAATCACGCTGCAATCCCTTCTCCTCCATTCTCCTCTCGGGATCTTGGGCACGCACGCACATGTGCCTGGCGTGAGTTTAAGCCACCGGGTCCGGGACTCAAACTGCGGTCAACTACGTGGGAGTCCAGTGACATAGCCATTACGCCAACTGCTGGTCCCGGTAGGTAGCTTTTAAAATGATCCCCTGGTATTCACAAACCCTGTGTAATCTCCTACCCTTGAATGTGATCTAGATTTATTGAATTGTTTCTCTTTTTTATTTAATAGGGGATGGGGAGAATGAATGGAAAGGAACCACTCACAGAACCAGCAGATGGTGTGATGGTTACATTGTTGTACTCCCACATAGTTGACCACAATTCAAGTTGCAGACCTGTGGCTTAAAACCCATGCTGGGGGAACCAGCAGTTGGCGTAATGGCTATGTCGCTGGACTCCCACGTAGTTGACCGCGGTTCGTGTCCCGGACCCGGTGGCTTAAAACTCACGCCGGGCGCGTGTGCGTGCGTGCCCAAGATCCCGAGAGGAGGATGGAGGAGAAGGGATTGCGGCGTGACCATCCCCCCGGGGGGTGAT
>NW_006203911.1:1036975-1042578 GCF_000334495.1 Tupaia belangeri chinensis
CTCAAAAAAAAAAAAAAACCCACGCTGGGTGCATGTGCGTGCATGCCCAAAATCCTGAAAGGTCAATGGAGGAGAAGGGACTGCAGCATAACCATTCCCCCAGGGGATGATTTCTCACTTTCTGTCTCTCTCTCCAGTGAGCACACACACCCTATAGCAAAAATCTCTCTCAAAATAAATGAATCTGGCTTCTATTTGAACCCTCTTTCTCACTTTCTCTTGGATTGTTCACCCTGGATAGCCACTACCATTGTACAAGGCAGCCCTCATGGCAGAGGACTGAGGTCTGTCAAAAACTACACAAATGAGCTTGAAAGTAGATCCCTCACCACCATCTACCCAAGCCTTCAGATGAAACTGCCGGCCCAGCTACCAGCTTAACTGTAGCCTCACAGATATCTTGAGCCAGAGGTAGCCAGCTAAACCATTTCTGGATTCCTGATCCACAAAAACTGTGAGATAATAATGTTTGCTATTCTAACATGCTGTTTTGGGATAATTCGTTATAGGGCAGTTGATAACTAATACAAAATCCAAGCTCAAAACACAATCATTGCTATATAACTAGTTTACGATAAAATCCATGAATATCACATATTAGATTGTTTATTTTCCCTAGTAAAATCACCTATCTTCTGCTATCCGTTATGGCTAAAAATTTTCAAACTGAAATAAACAAACTACTTTAACCACCAAACTGAACAGTCTTTTCAATCCAAACAATGTGCTGGTCAGTCTTCTGAAAGACTTGCAACTAAAATCTATGAACCAATACCAACATAAGTTTAAGCTAAACTAAAATTTATTTTTAAAATGTTTTAAACATTTAATTTCAAGAGAGAAAGAGGAAGATGGAGAGAGAGAGAGAGAGAGAGAGAGAGAGAGATGCATTCCCAACAATGCCTCACATCATGATCCTCCTCACAGCCTTCCCAGACAGTCAGGATCATAGTTGCACACCCAGCATGTACTGATCACTGGGGAACCAAATCCACAATCTCTACATGGACCTAGATTTGTTTGAGTAACCCATTACTACTGCAGCAAAACCAGCCCCCTTCCCAAAAACTATTTCTTAGTAACTATGATTATAACTCTTTAAATTCTAAAGCAGTTATTTATTTTGATGCAGAATGATGTTTGTACCAGACTCCATCCTCAAAAGAATATACCCTTTTCAGAAGAAGTACCCATCCTAAAGGACTAGAAGGTAAGGTTACCAGCTGTGTCTTGGTCTGTAGAGTATTATGCAAATAGACATACATTACTGACCTCCCTCTGGTTGCCTCACATGTGAGTCAGCAAGACTAAATGAGCCACCCTTGTCTTTACTGTGGATTTCAACACTGTGCTGACTTCCAATAACTGTGCGTGATAAGCAAATATAAATAATATGCCTATTGAGGTTTGTTTCTGAATATGCTGATCATTAACTATTTTCCTTCAATATATACACAAATATATATGTTTTAAGTTTTTGCCATATGGTGCATGTAGTCACTGAGAGAGACAGAGAGAAACAGAAAGAGGGAAAGTGAAAAATCACCCCTTTCCAGGGTGTATGACTACACTGTAATCCCTTATTCTCCATTACCCTCCTGGGATTTGGGGCACTTATGCACATACACCCAGTGTGATTTTCAAGTCATTGGGGCCAGGGCTCAAACCATGATCAGCCATGTGGGAGTCCAGTGCTTTAACATGCAGGCCCCAATGTGCTTATATTGATAAGGTTTGTGCAAAATTTTTAGCAGCAGTAGCCAAGTATGTTCATTTAATTATTCATTCACCTACTATGTTCCAAGAATAATTTTAGGCACTTAGGAAACATCGTTGAATACAACATACAAAGACCACTTCAAGAGAGACCTCAGAGAGCATACATTATAATATTAAATGTTCTACTTTCTGTGGAAACTGACATGGCTGATTTATATCTCCTTCTTTAAACTGTCTTACCTTGGCTTCTACAATTTGGTATGATTCTCTTCTAATAGTCTCCAATAGTTTCTTTAGCCTTTTTCACTGACTCCTCCTAGTAAAACTTACAGATCATAATATTTAGTTCCTAGGCTCTTGATTTGTATAATTTGCTCCTCAGAAACTCATTCACTTCTTCAAACCCAATGATCACTTCTCTATATAAGGATTCTCATTCATACTTATCTAATCCCCTATATAATGACTCCCTATGCATACATATTTCTATTGGGATAATCTCACACTTTAAACAAACAAGTTAATAACCTAGGCATAATCAACTACTTAAAATAATTCTCCCTATGTTCTTTCATTTGCCATCAATGACATTACCATTCTTATAATCATCAATTTCAAAATTAATCCCCCTTTATCTAATCAATCAAGATCTGTTCATTATGTCATTACTGTATCTCTTGTATTTATTATTTATTCCATGCCCACAACTAGGTCTTTATAATTTCATTCATGGGTGACTATCATATTGTCCTAATTGATTTCTAGTCTATTTGCAATGTGTCCTTTAGGCTCCTTTTTGATTAAGTTTTCATAAAATATCACTTTCACCATGTCATCATCCTGAATCACAAACCTTTAGTAGTATCCTATTCATTACCCACAAAATCTAAATACCTCATCCTTACATTTAAGGCTCTCCATAATCTGTTTCTAGCCTGTTTATCTAATGAATCCTTGCTACTCACCAATACAAACTCTTTACTCCACCCAGGGTAGTTTCCTTATTGTTCCTAAAGCACTCTATGCTTATCTTGGCCTCTGGAACTTTGCTTGTGCTAGTCGTCATACTTGAGAAGCTTAGAAAGCATCCATTCCACTCTTTTGTTTTAAAAAATCACATATATGCTAAAGTCTGTCTTTTCAACAAATGCCTTACAATTTTAGTTCACACTCCTTATTCTTAACTTGTTCAGTATCTATTGTCTATGGCACTCACTTTGGCACTTACTAATATTTTTCCATATTTTGTTTTTTCATTGTCTCAGTTTCCTTATAGAATTCTAGGCTACTTAAAAGTAAGACAAGTTTCACCATTTGTTCCTCCCATCACTTGTTTTATTTTTTTTTTACCAGAAAGTATACCACAGCAGATTCAAAACGTTTTGGTATTAGGATGTCTTTACACTTTTTAAACAATATTGAGAATACCAAAAAGCCTTATTTTTTCAATAATATTTCACTATATTAGATATTATAACTATAATGTTTTAAAAGTATTTATTTATTTAAATATAATAAGACAATGCATGTTAACAGAAATAATGTTTATGAAAATAATTATGTTTTCTAAGACAAAGTAAAAATTAGTGAGAATAATGGCACTATTTGACAGTTTTCAAATATTTGTTATTAAAGACAGCATAGTAGAAGACAGTTGAATGTTTATGTCTGCTTCTGCATTCAGTCTTCTAGGAAGTATTCCTTGGCTGAAGCATATGAAGAAAATCTGGCCTCATATAGGTATGTAGTTGGAAGATGAAAGAATACTTGAATAGTTTTTTCAAATCATTGTAGATATTCTTTGATACTACACCAAAAGTTGACGGTGACAGTTTTAGTGCATTGGGAAGGTTGAATCCATATTAATGAGTATTTTAGCTTTGTTATATTAAAATCACTTTGAAGTCAGTCTTGCACTTTAAATAGATTTTTTTCCCAAGGGGTGATTTTACGACACCATGCATTGATCATTTTACAAATATTGGACCAGTGAGTTATGTGGATCTTCCAAATGGTGACATATTTCATTATAATATTTTAAAAATCACAAATCACATTAGTTAATATCACCACTAACCTCATCAGAAATGCCTAGAAGTATTGGGAAGCACTCAAGCTCATAGAGGCAGATACAAATGTTCCCAAATTTTAATTTTCACTGAAACATGACATTTTATCATTGCTAAGAAAGACTGTTCATTGTTTTCCTTAAATTGACAGACTTTGTTTATTTATTTTAGAGAGATATTTTTGCTATAGGGTACATGCACTTTCCAGAGAGACAGAGAAAGAGATAGAAAGCAAGAAATCACCCCCAGAGTGGATGGTCACACTGAGATCCCTTCTCCTTCATTCTCCTCTCAGGATTTTGGGCACTCATGCACATGTGTCCAGCGTGAGTATTACGCTGCCAGATCTGGGACTTGAACCACGGTAGACTATATGGGAGTCCAGTGACATAATCAATATGCCATCTGCTGGTCTTGAGTCACTTTGATTTTTTGGTTTTTTTTTGGAGAGGTTTTCGCTTTTTGCTGTAGGGCGCGTGAGCTCGCCAGACAGACAGAGAGAGACAGAGAGACAGAAAGCGAGAAATCACCCCCCTGGGGATGGCCATACCACAATCCCTTCTCCTCCATTCTCCTCTCAGCATCTTGGGCACGCACGCATATGTGCCCGGCGTGAGTTTTAAGCCACTGGGTCCAGGACGCGAACCTCGGTCGACTACGTGGGAGTCCAGCGACATAGCCATTACGCTAACTGCTGGTCCCCCAAGTCACTTTGATTTTGAGAAAATGGTTGCCAAAGACCCAGTGACACAAAATAGCAATAATTCGTCTATCATTCTTTTAATTGAAATTGGAGTTTTATGTACAAAGCTGCTGATATGGTTTGCAACTCAACCATGCAAGTGCTTGACATTGAAACACCAACATTGTTCAGAACATTACATCCATTACAAAGTGAAAAATGGCATTCTTTTCTTAATTCCGAGTGTGTGATGGTAAAGAACACAATTGTTAACTTCAGTAATATGGTTTAGTGCCACACTTTTTGATTCCTGCCAAGACACCAGCGATTTTACCTAGGATTGTTTTTGTATTATCAATGAAAATGTCAACAAAGTGAAAAAGATAAATAACATCTTAGAATTATTGTGAAAATTGTTTTGACCTCTCAAACTCCCTGGGAGCTCTAGGGACACATGGACCACACTTTGAGAACCACTGGTCTATAATACTCTTGAAACCATTTCCTCCTTTAGTATTATTTCTGATCACTTCAATAGTTTCTTATTGAGCACAGACCTTGCATTTTAGCATTCTAAATACAATTATGAGTGCTATCATTCACCCAAATGGTTTCAGCCACCACCTATAAACAGATGGCTTCCCCAAATCTATTAACATATCTGTAGTGCAGACTTAACCCCTGACCTGCAGATCTATATTTTCTGATTGATATTCTAGATGCCTCTACCTTAATCTACCAAAAATATAATTCATCTTTTCACCAGAATTTGTTCATACAGCTCAATATTCAACCTAGGCTGTTGGCACCTCTGTTCACCCAGCCAACCAACCCAGAAACTTAGCATCTTCCTCTCCCTCACCCATAAAAGCGCCAGCCAGGCAACTCCAATTTGTGATGTAATACAATAGGGAGTTGCAGAGCCTAAGCCAAACTGGAGAATGCATGTCCCACCTATAGGCATTCAAATTCATATACTGTATGAGCAAAAACAAAACGTATTTGTTAGTTTCCAGTCTGTGATACCTGGTAACTCTGAAATATCTCTTGAATTTTGCCTGTTTCCACTGCCACTCTTGTAGTTTAGATCCTCCATCATCTCTTATGAGAATGATTTTAAAAAGCTGTAGAAC
>NW_006203911.1:1043506-1051565 GCF_000334495.1 Tupaia belangeri chinensis
AAATCTACAGTACCTTTTTTGAGCAAACGCCCCCCCCCCCCCGCTTCCAAATCCATCTAGATGTATCTTTCAGAAGGTCTTTCAGTGGTCTTTCTAAAATGCAAATCTGGTCACATTTTTGAAACCCTGGCTTAAAACTCTATAATAGTTCCTAATCACCTATAAGGAAGAAATCCACATTCCTTAGCACAGTGTAAATCTATAATCTGTCCTCATCCCTACTTATTAGTTCAACTTGGCTTTTCTCTACTTTTTTTATCCACATGCCCAACTTCAGCTATGAAAATCATGATAAAAATGAAGCCTTCTCAATCAGATCTTATGTGTCAGGCACTGTTCTAAATTACATATATTAACTCATTTAACCTTCACAATCATATAAGGTAGGTATCATTCCTAAATTCATTTTACAGCTGAGGAAACTGAGACAAATTCAATCACTGGGATTTCACTAAAAATTGCTCATGTTGCTTCAGGATTCTGTGTCTTTGTATATATGCTATTCCCTCTGACTGAAATAATTTTTATTCTCTTTTCTAATGAACGTCTACCATCCTTCAAGACTCAAACCAAATATCTCTTTGAATTACCCTCTCTGGCTACCCTTTCTCCAGGTAAAGATAGTTATTCCTTTCCACTTTCAAAAATAAGTACATATTACAACTTATCAGAAATAAACACTGACTACAACTTAGCATACTAGAACAGTGACCTACCAGTATCAGGTAATCCTTGCTATAAGCAGGACACTACATCAAGAACTACAAATTCTACTTTTTATAGAAGAGGCAGAAGAACAAGGCGAGGATGGTTTTTGCTCTCTCTTCTCAACCCTACTCTCCTAAAATCACTATCACATCCCCATGGCAGACAGATATTAGAGATGATCCAAGGAAAAGATATAGCTTCCACATGTTGGATAACCCCTATTTTGAGCCTTACAATCAAAGAGGCTTAAACCTACTTTATAATCCCTCAATAAGGTGAAGTCTGGTTGGATAATTGGAACTGTCAAAATCAATAAGAAAAGTTTAAAAACAGTCACGACAAGCCACTCTGAAATGAGGAAGAGACTGTAAGTCACTGATTACTATGATTCTTACAGAGAAAGCTATATAGTCTTTCCTAAATTGAGCATTAAGGTATAAAAGCTCCTTATTCTCTAGCACATTTAGAGTTTGAACACATGTAATCCAGCATCTTCCACCAGGCAGGGATTTAATGAACATTTTGTGAGAACATCTGTTTGTTATTTATCTTTGTCTCATTTTACACATCAGCAAATCCCTTTTTACCACTAGGACAGAATAAAAATCACCATTTCATTATACAGCGTTCATAATTTTAAGTTTCAACTAGGGGGAAGAGAAGCAATCATCAGCACTGTATTCTACCTGATGTTACAAGGAAGAAGTACGAGGGTGAGGAAGTGCAGAGGGGAAATGATTAAATATATAAATCCCTTTAACACACACTCTGCCAATGGCTACTGTGTTTTACTGTTCTAGCAACTGGTGAGAATTAAAAGCTGCTCTTTCTAGAAGGACATAATTATTTTGTCTTCTTGAGTCTATGGCAAAGAAAAGGAAAGAAAGAAAGAAAGAAAGAAAGAGAGAGAGAGAGAGAGAGAGAGAGAAAGAAAGAATGAAAGAAAGAAAGAGAGAGAAGAAAGGAAAAGAAAGAATGAGAAAGAAAAGAAGGAAGGAAGGAAGAGTGGTTCTATCTAAACAAACCTTTTTCTCTATGTTCTATAGAGAGAACTTTAATAAAGAAACAATTATTGTGCTCACCTGGTATAGCTCTTTGAAAATTGGGGTGAGGGGGAGGGTGGAGAGTGAGAGTGAGAGTGAGAGAGAGAGAGAGAGAGAGAGAGATGCTATACACATTTTTAAGAGATATTTTTGCTATAGGGCATGTGCACTTGCTGTAAAACAGAGAAACAGAGACAGAAAGTGAAAAATCACCCCCAGGGGGAATGGCCACACTGCAATCCCTTCTACAACATTTTCCTTTTGGGACCTTGGGCATATACACACACACACACACAGACACACACCGTGAGTTTTAAGCTGCTGGATCTGGGGCTTGAGCCACAGTCAACTACACTGGAGTCCAGCAACGTAACCATTACACCATCTGCTGGTCCCAAGATACTGTATTTTTTAAATGCTTTTAGCCTACTGTGTGAAGTTACCAGATGACATTTCTCATGGCATTTATGAGAAAGAGCCAGTATTAAGGCCCCCAGGAATGGCCAGTACCAAAAGCTAAGGCTAGTGCAAAGCAGGGAAAGAATGCCACCAACTTAAGCCATTCCTGTTCACCGTACCCATCATGGCATCCAGCTGCAAATGTTGTGTATTTTTAAAAATATTATTTTATTTAACTTTATTTATTTATTTATTTGTTTATTTATTTACTTTATTTTACTTTGATGAGAGTGGGACAGAGTGAGAGAGAGAAGGAAAGTGAGAAAGCAAGCCATCAGGTCCAGGACTCAAACCACAGTTGGCCATGTGGGAGTCCAGTGCTCTCAACCACCATGCCACCTGCTGGCTCCAGCAAATATTATGACAATATTGAGTAAAATCTTAGTTATATTAGTAGTTAGTTATAACTGATTTCCCTGTAGCCAAATATATTGTTCTAAATGCCAGAGAGAATACAAAACTAAGAAATAAGAAATGTACAATTCTGGCCTTCAAAAACATATAATCATCTCCTCCCAAGAGGCATTTATATAGTACATGTACACTACTATTCTTCTATAAGGTAGACAAGTTTAGCCCAAATAAACTCACTAAACAACAGGAGGGCATAAAATACCCAATCGAACATTGCATTGGGTGGTATAAGCAATAAATATCATTGTAGTTCAGATAAGGGGAAAATCAATGCAGGCTAACAGAAGAGAAGGCTTTCTGAGATGTGTAGGACTTCATCTGGGTAAGATGAAGGAGGAGGACAAAGAATCAAAATCTATATATCATGGGCCTTCATCCTATTCCTTCAGTTCTTTACCACAGAAGTGTTTTGAAAGTCCCTTCCCATGATACCATCAAACAAATAACGGAGGAGACAAAAAGTTGCACACACCTCCCTCAAACCTCCTTTTCTAAGCCACTGGGGAACAGAAACCTCAGATAAGAATTGACTTGACTATTTGATTAAAGCAATTGATGCTAAGATATGATTGAGGCTTAATCGTCCCACGAGACATTTGTATCTTAAAAGAGATCACCAACCAATACAGAATCTCTAATTAGTACAGTTTTTTTCACATTATTTATTATTTGTTTTTTGTATATACTTTCAATCATATTGTTTGGCTTACAATGAGACCATTTCGATATGTGCACATTTCTCCCCAGACGCGTTGATCAAAATAGTACAGTTTTGTGGAAAAGGTATTTTGCAGCTGGTAGAGGTCTCCAAGAGCATTTTTCTTCTCTTTGTCCAGTTAAGATAGTGATTTTCCATTCCCATGTAATCTGCCAGAGCTTATGATAATCAGAATAATTGGGGATAGTGCATGTCTTTTCCCTTTATTTGCAAGAACTTCTTTACCATATCAGATTTCTCATAGTTGATAAACAGCAAATTGCAAATACTGGAATCTGAGAAACTGTTCTAAGTTAAGTCTCTATTTTCTTCAACCTTAGGTTGGTTCTGTTTTATTTTATAAAGCAAAAGCATTTATTAAGATATAGGAAGTCATTTAAGGTAGATACAAAATAAATTCTCATGGATGATGTAGTAGTCATTTTTACTTATCTCAACCAAGCTGGCATAATATCCACTGAAGACCATATCAGAATCTTCAAGAAATCTTTTTGAAACTATGTTTCCCAAAGGTGGCATATCCCCTCTCTACTTAATTTTGGCATCAGCCCAGACATAATACTTACAAACTATTACCTACCTTCATTCCTAATCTACTTCTGCATGGCTGAGCATCATGCTAATGGCAGCAATGAAGGAAGGAAAGAAATGGGGAAAAGTGAAGAAAGAAAGTCAGGGAGAATTTACTTAAAAAGCTAGAGGCAATATACAATACCAGCTTTCTCAATGACTAAACTTTAAAGTCCTGATTGAATGAACTCCATTTTTACAGACTAGCTTTCTATTCTGTGTATTCTGAATAAGAAATGTGCTAAACTGTGTTTGTTGTGGCCTTGAAAGTCCCATGGTAAGCACTGTGTTATATTTGTAATAGAGAAACACATGACCTGAACTGTTGGAATCATGTAAAGCATGGGGTATGAAGGAATTAGAACGGCTTTGTAGAATAATGAACTGACTCCTTGCTAGTAAAGGGTGGGAAGAAATGGCAATAGCCAATAAACCATCATCACAATGTTGGCAGCGCAGGTGATCACACAAGTGCAGGTGAGTGAGTCATACCATTGAGATGATGTGGAGTTGTGGCTTCACAACCAAGAAACAAATGCAGAAACTAGTGTCAAGCAAGAGAATGAGATACAGAGAAGGAAAAGCAGATAAATAAAGAAAACAACTTTTTCAGGTAGGAAGACCAGATTCATGTTTAACTCTGAAGTATGAATAAGCTATGTTAAAATGGGATAAACCTTATTTGTAACACTATTCCATTATCAAAAGGCATTGTTGCTATGGCTCAAAAGCAGAAACAAAAGACACAAACACAACATATACACATGCACATATCTGCACACGTATCTGATTAAAACAGAAACACAGATGCCAACACCAACACTTTACATGCATCTGTGTGCACTCGCACATACATACATACACACACACACACATACACACACACACACACACACACACACATTCACTCCAGGATGAGACTGACTGAAAAACCATCAGAAAAACCATCTCTGACTTAGCTGCAATAATTTTCTCTGTCAGCTTTGTTGTTCTTAGCTTCCTCACTTAGAAACAATCTCAATCAAATGCAAGAGGTGTGTCTGTCACTGAAGAGGGCACTTCATTTTGGTTGTCTCATGACACATATTTACACCATGGGGATTCTGGTTATTTAGGAAATAAAAAGTTATAGGCTTTGATTCCGAAGTGGGGCTACTGGTGAGAAGCATATAGGGAAACTGTATACACAGCCACTCCTCATGGGGTCCTATTCTAAGTGAGGTGTGTGCCTTTTAAAAATTAGTCAGTCTCTACGGATCCAATACAATCCCTTTCAAAATCCAAGCTGGCTTTTTTTTTTCAAGATTCACATACTGATTCTAAAATCCGTATATAAATACAAGAGACTCAGATAAAACAACTTGACAAAAAAGAACAAAGTTGAAGGATTATTAGCTCCCAATTTGAAAAATGACTACAAAGCTATAGTAATCAAGACAGTGTGATACTATCATAACGGTAGGCATATAGATAGATGGAACAGAACAGAGTATTCAAAAATAAACCCTTTTATTTACCTTTAGTTGATTTTCTACAAGGGTACGAAGACCATATAAATGAAGAAAGAATAGTTTTATAACAAACCATGATGGATCAACTGAATATCTATCTGAATAATGAATTTGGACAGCTCTATTTTAAAAAAAATATTTTATTTAACTTTATTTATCCATTTATTTATTTATTTATTTTAATTTGACCAGAGATGGAGTAAAAGACAAAGAGAGGGAGAGAAAGAAAGTGAAAAAGCAAGCCGCCAGGTTCGGGACTTGAACCGCCGTAGGCCATATGGGAGTCCAGCACACTTAACAACCATGCCACCTTCTGGCCCTATTTCTGCTCCATGCCACTTGCCAACCCAATCAGATTTTTTTTTAAGTGAAAAGTTTAAAACTCTTAAACGAAAACATAGGAATAACCTCTATATTGCTATGCACAGTGGCTGTACTACTGAGTCATTGGAAAAGTCATGATGCATTTTTGCATAAAAAAACATAGAAAACTACATTATGACTTTTCTGATGACCCAATAATTTACATTCCCACCAATAGTGTAGAATTCCCTTTTCACCACATCCTCACTAGCACCAGTTGTTCTTTATTTTTTAAATCATAGCCATTCTGATTGGGGTTAAGTGATATTTCATTGTAGTTTTTATTTATTTATTTCCATTATGATAAAAGATGTTGAGGATTTTTTCATATACTTTTTGGCTACTCATATGTCTTTCTTGCAGGGTTGTCTATTCAGCTCATTTGCCCACATTTTTTAAGAGAAATTTCTTTGCTATAGGGTGTGTGTGCTTGCCAGAGACACAGAGCGAGACAGAGACAGACAAAGTGAGAAATCACCCCATCACACCCCCACCCCCGGGGAGGGATGGTCATACCACAACCCCTTTTCTTCTCCTCTCAGGATTTTAAGCATGCATGTACATGCACCCAGAATGAGTTTCAAGATGCTGGGTCCAGGAATCAAACCACGATCAAACATATGAGAGTCCAGTGCCACAACCACACAACCACTATGCCACCTGCTAGCCCCTGCATGTTTTTAAATAGGATGTGTGTGTGTGTGTGTGTGTGTGTGTGTGTGTGTGTAAGCTGCTTGAGTTCCCTGTATGTTCTGGTTATCAGTCCCTTATCTGAAGCATAGCTTGCAAATATTTTCACCCATTCTGAGGGTTGTCTCTTCCCTCTAATTATTTTTTCCTTTGGTGTGCAGAAGCATTTTAGCCTGATGCAGTCTCACTTAGGTATTTTTGAGATTACTGCTGTGCTTTAGGGCGTCCAAACTGTATGAATATGAAAGATTTAATGCTAACCAAAGCAAGCCAGACTGTGAACGACAGTCACTGTATGTCCCCACTCAATATATAGCAAATGTCTTCACTACATGGCAGAAACTGAAAGAGTGGGAGGTATAATAGCAGGGACGGCAAGCATAGATAACAGAGATTGTACAGGGGAGGGTGCGTAGCTGTGGGGAAGCTCAGGAAAAAAATATTTATCAGACACAAGTATGGAAAGTTATCTGTTTATGATGATGTATATAATAATATCTTTGACTTGATTGACATGTACTGCATGCATGCTGGGAAAAGCCATGTTGCAAGCTGTAAAGATGTACAATGATTAAAAGTAAGTAAATAAATAATAAAAATAAAACACAGTGGGGTAAATATAGTTACCAAGAATTTGCTGTATTATCTCAGAGTAACTAAAAAGAGGATTCTGAAAGTTCCCAACACAAAGACAAATGGTTGAGATGATGGATATACTAATTACCCTGATTTAATTATTGCCTATTGTATTCTTCTACTAAAAAATAACATTATATCCCACAGGTATGTACAATTATCATATTCAATTAAACGTGGGTTTTTTTGTTGTTTTGTTTTGTTTGTTTTTACAAAAAAAGAAAAAAGAAAAAGAAAAGATGGGGGAAATCTTTGTGACCTTGAATTAGGCAATGGTTTCTTAAATATAACCAAAACACAAACAACGAAATAAAAAAAATAGATCACCGGGCTATTGGGAAAGAGATACCATCATGAAAGTGAAAAGATAGCCTACAGATTGGTAGAAAATATTTCCAAAACCACAGTGAGATACCACTTTATACCCATTAGGATGGCTAAAATATAAAGACAGATAATAAGTATTGGCAAAATTGTAGAGAAACTGGAATCCTTACTTGCTGCTGCTGGGCTCATAAAACTGTGCATCCAAATTGGAAAGCAACTTTGGCACCTCTTCAAAAAGTTAAACATAGAGTTACCATATGACCCATGTGTATACTCCTAGATAGATACCTAAGGGAAATGAATACATCTGTCTACACAAAAACTTATATGTGAATGCCCATAGCAGCATTACTGACAAAAGCCAAAAAGTGAAAACAACTCACAAATTGACAGATAAATAAAATATCATATATCCAGAAAATGTAACATTAACCAGCCATAAAAAGGAATGAAATACTGATTCATGCTACAACATTAATGAATCTTGAAATCATTATGCTAAGTGAAAGAAACTAGATGAAAAAGACGACATATTTCATGATTCCACATACTGTCCAGAATAGGTAAATCCAGAGAGAGCGTATATAAGTGGTTGTGCAGCATGGGGTCAGAAAAGGAAG
>NW_006203911.1:1051584-1060474 GCF_000334495.1 Tupaia belangeri chinensis
AGGTAATGCCTATAGGGATCAGAGCTCTATATAAGTCTTTAAAAAGTAATAAATATTCATTGTGGATAGTAATGAAAATGTTATAAAATTAAAGTTTTGGTCATGGTTTTGAATATACTGTGAATATACTGAAGATTAATTATATTTAAAATGGGTGAATTGTATGGTACCTAAGTACTACTTCAATAAAGCTGTTAATTAAAAAAAAATCAGGGGTCTAGACGATGACACAGTGGTAACACAATACTCTGTTATGCTGAACCCATATGGGAAGATTCTGGGTTGTATCTAGAGACACCCCTGTATGCACTGGGCATGTGTCTACATGTCTGTGATGTGAGCACACAGGAACTAGGAGTGGGTTGTGGCATGGAGACCCTTTTGGGGATATCTTTCCCTCTCTCTTTCATGGAAGAAGTAAATAAATAAAAAATAAATCAGACATTAAGGGAGCATATGATGATTACTTTTCAACATTTGAAGAGCTACCACATGGAAGCACAATGCGGTTGCTTGGTATAGTCCCAGGGATAAGCAGAATCAAGGCCACCACACTATACAACTCCAGAAGTCTCAAATCATGTTGTAGCTTGTGTGAATGCTTAAGAATAGGAGCAATGGTTAGAGGCTGAAGGAAAGAGATTTTGGCTTATTAATGCAAACATTCCACAATTGGAGCTATTAAAATTCTGCCTCATGGCAGAGAGTGCTAAATTACTGGGGACATTCAAGCATAAACTGGATTGACCACTTGAGGATGAAGTAGAGGGATTCGCCTAACAGATTGTGTATGTACATCGTTGATGGCATGACTTGATAATCTCAAAGGTTTCTTATAACCCTAAGAGTCTATTAAAATGTGTATATTACAAATATCCTTCTGAACTTTCATCTTTAAATCTCCTTTTTTATTTGATTCTTAATAATTTTCTCATTAGCCATGAGTAAATGAGTACTTACATATTTCCACAAGAGTAGTAAGTCCCAAGAGTTATTTCCTACAAAATAATAAAACTTCATGCTGTGGTGTGTAGGTCATGCTAATATTTACATGCTTCCTCTGGCCCAGTCATTAGCAATGGGCCCATCAAGTGGATGACTCTTTTTGTAGTCTGCAGTTTCAAGGGTAGCACTATATAAACGTTAATAAGGACAACCTCCTACAATGTACTTAATACTGATGATAATTAAGGTAATGACTACAAATCCTTCTAGATGCTATCTTTTCTCTCTATCTACCCTCCTCCTCCTTTCAATCAGACATAGAATATGCAGGCATTTTTTACAAGTTGCTCCCAAAGCTCCAGAGTGAACCATTTGGCTGAAGGTTTCAAATATTTTGGCTTAAGTCCACAAGTGCCATAAGAAACTGGCACTCGGTTCTGCAATGCTTTTCTCTCTGTCAATAATTTAACTTGGGACCATAAAAAAAATCATTTGGCAGGTGGTCCATTTTGATCTAGATTTAAAATCTCATGTGGTGGCAGGCCTCTGTCCCACTTTACACTTTAAAACTACTGGCGGGTGGCATGGTGGTTAGTAGTGCTAAACTCCCACATAGCTGAGCACAGTTCTATTCCTGGACCTGGCAGTTTGCTTTTTCACTTTCTCTCTCTCTCTCTCTCTCTCTCTCTCTCTCTCTTTCTCTCTCTCTCTCTCATCAAATTAAAATCAATCAATAAATAAAGTTAAATAAAATAACTCTTAAAAAATATTGAGAATGATTCTAAACAGAAAAGAGAGGTTTATATACTATGTGAAAGGCTGCTTATTCATTGCCTGTTTCAGAATAGCAAGGGGCAGTTTAACATCTTGGGAGGGACTTACCAGTAGGTCCTTGGGGACCACAACTAGCTAAACACCTTCAAGTACCTTCCTCACTGGATTGGTCAAGTACAGGCAATCTATAAAATAGGTGCTACCTAAGTAGTGCTGACTGACTTAACCTGGGAATGTACAAAACCCCAATAGAAAGTCTCAAATGGAAAATACCTGCAGTGAAACTGTAGTCATTGACCAGCTAATACACTGGAGCCTTACTATAAATCTCAGCCTCAGGGTTTTTGCCTTGGACCTGTTTTGATGTTCTAACATGGCCCTTTAGTTACTTTCTGCTATAAATCCCTGCAGAGGTCCAAGAAGGGGGTTGTTTTAGATCATATTCCATGTTAGAGTAAGGTTATTCTCTCGGCTTATGTTTCATCTGCTCTCTATGTGAGCCAAGCAAAAGAAATATTCTAAAGAAGTTTGCTGCTGGAATTTTTTAAAAAATTTTTTAAATAGCTAAAAATATTTGACACAACAATTATGTCTTTTCACTATAATTCCTTCAGACCATTTCTTCCCAGACCATTTATTTCCCTTCTTGGTAAAAGCCTCACAAGGCCCATGAGTAGCGTATTGGGGAACATGACTTGAGAGAGGAAGACGAACTTCTGGATTCCAGGTTCATGTCTACAATGGTCATATTTTCGCCTATGTTTATCCTTTTTCCTGCCAGATTATGCTCTTTATTGCTCACAACACTCAAAATAGCCTGAGCACCAATATTTGCTAAGGACTCAAGCTGTCTTTATTGTATTTTTTTGTGTGTCTCACCCTTTTAAACCAATCTTCACAGATCTCTTAAATACTTCAATTGCTCTTTTCCATTTCAAGCACCTAAATTCTAAAGACTAGAAACTTGGGCTAGTCTCATTACCAATTAAAAAAGGATTCTTGCTACCTTGTTCTGAGAAGTTATTTGTCCATATCCATGTCAGTTACTAAAAACCATGTTGGCTTTTAAAATACAGTATCATAGGGGCCAGCAGGTGGTGTGGTGGTCAAGGCAGTGGACTCCCACATGGCCGACTGCAGTTCAAATCCCAGACCTGGCAGCTTGCTTTATCTTTTTCTCTCTCTTTCTTTCCCTGGTCAAATTAAATAATAATAATAATAATAATAATAAGTAAAATTAAATAAACAATTCTTTTTTCAAAAACAAAATGTGCTGTATCACAGGGCCAGCAGGTGGCAGGGTGGTTAAGGCAATGGATTCTCACACAGCTAACTGTGGTTTGAGTCCTGGACCCAACTTGAAACTCACGTTAGGCACTTGTGCATGTGTGTCCAAAATATCGAGAGGAGAATGGAGGAGAAGGGATTGTAATGTGGCCATTCCCCCTTGGAGAGTGATTTCTTGCTTTCCTTCTCTCTGTCTCTGTCTGCTTCTCTTTCCAGTGAGCACATGTACCCTAAGGTAAAATATTGTATACTCTTAATATAGTTTACTATCCCCTGTCACCTCTAGACTTATAAACTCATAAATTAAATTTACTTTCAATGATGACCTGTTGTTTGATTCATATTTGTTTGAAATTTATAACCAAGATAAAATGTTATATGCCACTCAAGACTTTTCCAAAATAGTCTGACTGACATATAGATTATTGTCATTTTTATTAAATATGGATTGTCATAATGATTTTATGTTCTATACATCCCTTGTTATATACTGAAGTGAATTCAGATTGTACAACCTCCACTGAATGAACTGAACAAATTTCCCTGACTCAGCAAAGTGTACAAGGATTGTGGTTCTTTGCAGTTCCTGTCCTGCCTCAAACCCAAAGGCAGGGTTTGGAAAAATGCCAACTTTGTTTGGCAGCAAGAGTCAGCAGTCTAGGGCAAGGATGGGAGTGGCAATGAGTAGAACATATAAAGAATCTAAAGGGCTTTCTTTACAACTTCTTAGAAGCTCTGACTGAACATATCTCAATTCCTGTTCAGTAAATGATTAACATAGGAAATATTTTCTTTATATTTACCCACTTTACACGGATCTGGGATTTTTTGTGAGGTAACACCCTAGTACTAATTAATAACCTTTCTTATCTCTTCTTTTTCTGTCTCCGCACACACACATATGTATATGTATATGTATATGTATATGTATATGTATATGTACAATGTAGAGCAAGAGAGAGAGAGGGGTGGGAGAGGGCAAACATTCAGTTACAGATAAAAGTAAAAAGTAACAGGAATACAGGCTTTCTGAAGACAGAACTATGGGCAGGTGAGTACTATACACAGCCTTAAGTAAGAAGGGCAGGGCCAGCAGGTGTAGTAGTATTTGATGCACTAGACTCCCACATGACCAACTGTGATTTGAATCCTAGACCCAGTGCCTTAAAACTCACACTAGGTGCATGTACATTCATGCCCAAAATCTCGAAAGGAGAATGGATTATGGCATGGCCGTCTCCTCTAGGGGGGTGATTTCTTATTTTCTCTCCATCTCTCTGTGTCTTCCTGGCAAGTGTACATGCCCTATAGCCAAGACCTCTAATAAAAAACATAAGGATTAAATGAAATAATTTATCTAAAGGTCCTAGCATAGACCCACAGTATATCTATAAAACGTATTTTCCTCCTTTTCCACTCTAGTTTAAAATTTGAGGACCCCGATCAGATCAAACTTTTTAAAATGTGTTTGCCATAGAGTGTATGCACTTGTTGGAGAGAGACAGAGAGCAGGTAAGTGAGAAATCACTGGCAATCCAAGGAGGGATGGCCATGCTGCTCACTGCAATCACTTCTCCTCCACTCCTCTCTCAGGATTTTGGGCATGCATGCACAGGTGCCCCCACATGATTTTCAAGCCACCAGGTCCAGGACTCAGACCATGGTTGACCACCTTGGAGTCCAGTGCCTTAATCTCCATGCAAGCTGCTAGATCCAGAGTGAACTTTTTAACTGCAAATAGAAATGTCTGGTTTCTTAACTATGCAAAATGTCACTGAAAATTGTCGATGTAGACTGGCGGAAGGAAGAGGCAGGGATTAAACATTTCCATTAGATCCAAATCACTTTTGTCTTAAACATTTCTTTTCTTTTCTTTTTTTTTTTGAGAGGATTCTGCTATAGGGCGCGTGCACTCACCAGACAGACAGAGAGAGACATAGAGACAGAAAGTGAGAAATCAGCCCCCAGGGGGGATGGTCACGCCGCAACCCCTTCTCCTCCATTCTCCTCTTGGGATCTTGGGCACGCATGCACACGCGCCTGGCATGAGTTTAAGCCACTGGGTCTGGGACGCGAACCGCGGTCGACTACGTGGGAGTCCAGCGACATAGCCATTACGCTAACTGCTGGACCCTGTCTTAAACATTTCTTAAAACAGTAGCTGCCTTACTGTCTCTTTAGTCATCAAAAATGACTACATTTGCAATGTGCTGCAGGGTGGCTCTAAGTGGCACTTTAAAACACCCATTTTGAACTCCTCAAGGCAGTTCAGTGAGACTGGATACAACAATGGATTCTGGGAGTGAGTTTGAATGATACGAAAAAGGGAGGAGGGGTGTGTTGTGCATTGAAAACAGAAAGCAGAAGCAAAGAAAGTGAAGAATGTGAAGGGAAAGAAGGGAATTTTAGGACATGTTTGAAAAGTTTAGCAATTGAAAAGTACAAAGAATTGGGATGGAGCCAACAGAGAGCAGGTCAAACAGATATAATTATTTGCCATACAATTTTCATAGAACATAATGGTCAAATACATTATTCTATCCATGCATTTTTCTCTAATAATATAGATTCTGACATTGGGTTCTTTTAGAGCCATCGAGTATAACCAACACAAAAGATAAACTTCACACAATAATAAAAGAGGACCTAAATTGACGTCTCTTTATGTAAAGACTACAGTTCATTTCTGATTTGAATTTTTCCAAAGTGCAAATGCTGTTTTAAACAATGAAAACATCCAGACATGGGTATACTACTGGTTAAAGGAATATTTTTCACAGGAAGAAATGGAAGCTTAAAAGTAATGAGTCATGAGTTGGCTAAGGGGCTGAAAAACACAGAGAAGCACAGTGAAAGGGTTGATGAGAACTCAAATGTTTAAAAGCATCTATGACCTAAACATTGGTGCTAGGAGCTGTTTCTTTTGAGTAACTCAGCTTTTTAACCTTTACTTAGAAATCAGGGGGAAACAGCCAGCTCTCACCAACAAGTCAATATAATGTGAAAAATAGTTCTGATGCGAAATGTAGAGTAGAGGTCTCATTTAAATTTAATCGAGATCATAATTTGTTAAACCACTCTGAGGATAACTCACTTCAGACCATTTTTAAAATTTAAACTATTCATAAAAAGAAATGCAATGTCCTATGCATCAAAAAGAAGGCTTCTGTATAATTTCTCATCAGTACAATCATCACAGTGGCCACCTAGACTTCTAAGCAAGTCACTCTTTCTGGATACCCAGACTTTCTTGAGCTGCACTTGCCACACTGAATCCAACATGCGACTATTTAAATTTCTGTTGAATTGAATTTAAACAAAAAAAAATTTCTCAAGTGCAGTTACCATATTTCAATAGCCACATATGGCTAGTGGCTATTATATTGGGCAATGAGGAGTGGAGGAAGAGTAAGATAAGGAAGAAAAGTTGAGGTGGGAAATGGGATTAGAGACTGTGCAGTGGTGGTCATGTAAACTTTCTGACCAAATACTTTGTAGGCTGAATGATATCAGAGAATTATTTTTTCAAGGCTGCTATAAGCCACATTAACCAAAGATTTAGGTATGTCTACTAAGAAAGAGAGAGAAGGAAAGCAAGAAAGCACCCTCCATGGGTACAGTTACACTGCAATCCTTTGTCTTCCATCTCTTCCACTTTTAGGCATTTGGGGGTACACCTGCACATACACCCAGCACATTTTTCAAATCTCTGGGTCTTGGACTCAAATTACACTGTTGGTCATGTGGTATCTAGCCACCTTAACAACCGCACCACAGGTCAATCCCCAAATAATTTTAATGATAGGGTTTTCTTTCTACAGTAAAATTAATAATCATAGCTATAGAGAATAACAGACCTGGATTTAACTTTTTTTTTAACTTTGGACAGTGGGTTTTAAAAGTCAGTTATACAGAAGAATCATTTAGGGAGTTTTCTAAATGCAGATGACTCATAAAGTGATTCAGTAGGTCTGGGATGGGGTTCTAGGTTCTATTGTTTTAAACAATATGTCCTCAGTAATGCTGTCGCTGGTAGTTCTCCAACCACATTTTGAGAAATACTGTGATTATCCATTAAAAAATTCCAATTTTCACTTTACATATACTGATTTATATTTTTATGTAAGTATTAATAAGCATGCATGAGCAAGCCCTATGTTTCTACAAATGTACAAAGTAGACTCAGTCTAGATGGTGTAGCCAGTAGTGTACTGCATTGTATTGTTGGATGCCACATGACTGACCACGAGTTTGTATCTCTTGCCTGGTCAACCGGAAACGTGCTGGTGTGTATGAGCCCAGGATTCTGACAAGTGTGATGGCTGTGGCAATGACAAGACTCTATTGAGGGTGTTCTCTCTCTGTCATGTATGTGCACGCATGCTATCTATCATGAATAAAATAGACCTTTAAAAAAGTACAAAGGTGTTCCACAAAGGTAAAAGAAGAAGCTTTCAAGGTATATTATATCTAAGCAAAGATGAGAAAAGAGAAAAAATTAGGAAGGTAGTTGAACTAGGAATGAATCTTTGACCAGTATATGCCAGAATATTTATGTAAAGTAAAAGGAATCTAGCCATTCAGCTTCTGGAACTATCTGAACCTTGAGACTGCAGGAGAGAAAAATTTTTTGAGTAGTGCAGCTGCTGAAGACTTGATACTGCATGTGAATGTCAACTATGTGCAAAGCACCAGGCTATGATCTAAAAGATGAGCAAAATATGGTTAATGACTTTGAGAACTCAGTCTACTAGAGGAAGACAGATGAAAAATAAGTATTATAATGCAGTAGCAGGTATGATTTGAGCTGAACCTTAAATAGGGATTAGCTCTAGGGTTGTTGGAAATGTAGAAGAAAAACATTTTTTTTTTTTTTTTGCAGTGGACAGTATGAGGAAAGGTACATGAGCTTGAAAAGTTGGTGTGTACCTGGTGAGCCAGAGGTGGTCTAGAATGGTTGGAAAATAGGGTATAGAGAGGGTTGTATAGAGGGAAATAAGGGTAAAAAGGCATTCTGAGTGGGTGGGACAAGACTATGGATAACCCTGAATGCCTGTTTGGAAAAAATTCAAAATCCTCTAGAAGACTTTTTGAAAAGAGGAGTGATAGAATAAGATCTGCATTTAGGAAGAACACTCTAGGGGCCAGCAGGTGGCATAGTGGTTAAGACACTGGACTCCCACATGGCTGAGTTTTGGAACCAGCGGTTTATAACTCATGCTGGGTGCTTGTGCGTGCATGCCCAAAATCTTGAGAGGAGAATGGAGGTGAATAGATTGTGGCATGGCCATGCCCTTCTTGGAGGGTGATTTCTCACTTATTTTCTCTCTGCCTCTCTCTGTCTCTCCAGAAAGCACACACACCCTACAGCAAAAATTTCTGCCTAAATAAATAAATAAATAAATAAATAAATAAATAAAGGGGTGGGGGGAAGAATACTCTAACTGCTAGGCATGAAATAGAATGGGGAGAGATGTATGCAGGGAATTTGTGCTATGATTGGTCATTTGGTTACATGAAAGAAAAACTACACTGTTGGGATCAGCAGTTGGTGTAATGGCTATGTCTCTGGACAGAGACATAGAGTTGATTGCAGTTCAAGTCCTGGACCTGGTGGCTTAAATTCACATGGGGTACGTATGCGTGCATGCCCAGGGTCCCATGAGGAGAATGAAGGAGAAAGGATTGTGGCATGAATGGATTGTGGCATGAATGGATTGTGGCATGGCCATCCCCCTGGGGTTGCTTTCTCATTTTCTGTCTCTCTGTCTCTCTCTGTCTTTCTGGCAAGTGCACACACTCTGCAGCAAAAACCTCTCAAAAAAAAAAAAAAAAAAAAAAAAAAAAAAAAAAAAAAAAAAAAAAAAAAAAAAAATAACAACTT
>NW_006203911.1:1060487-1079355 GCF_000334495.1 Tupaia belangeri chinensis
TATATTGTTAAAAAAGAGGTTTTAAAAACAAGCCTGAAAATCTAAATAAAAAAGGTGAGTAGTGGCAATGTGTAGAAACTGCTTGGAATACGATGATCCACCATGACTCTGTCAATAGAGACCACCAGAAAGAAAGTACAAATGTTCAACAATCTGGTAACGCACATGGCTCTGCTGTCTAGGTCTCTTAGAGTCATGGACAGTGAGATATATGTATTGGGTGGCATACAGATGGTATAAAGGCTTCTTCATGAAGCACCCTTAAAGACACACAGCATATTACATAGAGGTTAAGGGCATGGGCTCTGGAAGCAAACTTCCTGAGACCAAATCTTGATTCTGCTACTTAGTAATTATGTTACCTGATAGGCAGGTTACTTAAATTCTGTACCTCAATTTTACTAACTCTAAAATGGAAATAATACTACCTACCTGATGGGAGTGCTATAAAGATTGATGAATTTATGTGTATATATAATATATATATATGTGTGTGTATATTATATATATATAAAATATATACACATATTATATATATTATATATATATTACATATATATACATTATATATATATTATATATATATATGGAATTGATAACACGGCCTGGCACAAGGTAAGCATTCAATAAATGCTAGCTATTCTTATTATCGTGTGTATGTGTGGGTGGGGGAAATACATTTAACTGTGCTATGCTCAATAACCCTCAAAGGCATTAGTGCTATGTGTCTGGAATGTAAATTAGTATAGTTGAGCAGGCCAAGGGGCATCTGCAATATACTATCCTGCATAGACATACAATATGTCTTAATTATTATTCATAATGAATTTATTAAATTCTTTTTGGAAAAAGGTAGATATGAATACATTTTAAAATCTGTAAATATTCTTAGTGATCCCCTTATGTAAACTAATGCAAGCCAGCTCCAGCACACCACTGGTCAGTGTATATTAAACCTTAGACCTTTCACACTCCCAGGAGTACTGAAGGGAAAACTCTATCAGGCAATTCAACTTCAGCTCCCCCAAACACTACAACCTAGACATCTACCCCCTATCCTAGTTTCTTTTCTCATACACAGGACATGGAAAAAGTGATTATATAGTAGATGAAAAATTTGTTTCTTTTACCAATCAGAAAATGGTGATTTCTTTCAAAGCTCCAATAAGCTTTTTCACTTATGTTCAGAGTACTAGTTCCCCCCCCCCCCCAAAAAACCCCCCCGCAAAAAAAAAGAAGGAATGGAATGCAGGATGTTATCTAGACCTTCTAAATGCACAGGAAATTTACCACCTGAAATGAAGTTAATATGGAGCTTCCAATCACATGCCCAGGTTACCCAGTTCTTCCTCTAATCCTGACCTGCTCCCCCAACCTCTCTCTTATATTTTTTAAGTGTTGAGTTCCATTTAAGTTGAAAGAACTATGAAAAGGACTTATATCATCCTCCTTTCCTTTTTGCCAGATGGAAATAATATAAGGATAACTTTAAGATATGTTAAAGCACAGAGGCCTCATCTTAGATAAGGATAAACTCTAATTACATAGTATCTGCAGTAATATATTAATTACTATCTTTCTGAAAATCTCATAAACAAATTAAAACAATACTTACCCCACCTCTGACTCATTTTCTTTCTTTTAATATTTCTTCAATGAGCAAGAGAGACAAAGAGTGACAGAGAGATAACATCCCCAACAGAAGCTTTACACCATGATCCACCCCTAGCCTCAGCCAGCCCTAGGTCATGGGCATACATGTGCCTGGTGTACTCAGGAAGGTATCTAGATGGAACACCCCCCACCCCCATGTAAGCTAGACTCGCGAAGTGTCACATTTAATCACTGAACCACTGTCCAGCCCATCTGGCTTATTTCTTGACAATATTTTAAAATATGCATTATCAAATGCTGTGAACAAGTTGTCTATGGTAATGAACATCCCACTGTATCTGTAGTATATGGGATAGTCTCTAATAAATTCAGATCTATGAGTGACCCTTTCAAGAATGTTTCCTGAAGGGTTTCAAAGAAAGGTTTACCAGAGGTAGTATGAGCTACTTAAGTAACTCGGTTTATTTGCTGAATTAATAATGAAGCTTTAAATAGGACAGAAACTATCTTTTTCCTTAAAAACTAATGAATGTAAGTTGAGAAAACATTTGGGAATTTAAAAAGCTAGGAAGACCAGGGACCAGTAGATGGTATAATGGTTATATCGCTGGACTCCTATGTGGTCGACCACAGTTTGAATCCCGAACCAGGCGGCTTAAAACTCACACTGGGTGCATGCAAGTGTGTGCCCAAAACCCCAAGCGGAAAATGGAGGAGACAGGATTGCAGCATGACCATCTCCCTGGGGAGGGTGGTGATTTCTTGTTTTCTGTCTCTCTAGCAATCACACATGCCCTATAGCAAAAAATCTCTCTTTAAAAAAATGGGAAGACTGACATACTAAAAAGCAGTCAGAAAGAAAAGTGTAAAAATGAGTTAGCTGTGTATTTTTTCTGTTGATCTGGACAAAATATTCTTTTAAAAGAAAAATAATACAAAGTCTCATTATCACAATCCTCTTGTCTCAGCCTCCCAAGTTTCTAGGAACACCGGTGCATGCCCCCACTCCCAGCTCTTCTTTAGACAGGGTCTCAGTATGTTGTGCAGGCCAACCTGGAGCTCATGATCCTTCCTGCCTCAGCCTCCTGAGTTGCTAAGGATACAACTATATGTGCCAATAACAGACCTTTAAGTTGGATTGAGAATCAAACCTAGGCCTCCCATGTAGTCCCAGCCGGTGGCATACCACATCTTTTCAGTGTACACCATCACAGCTGGGCCCAAAACACTAATTTTAAAATCACATAGCACTTCGCATTCATGGTCAGTATATTTTTAAATACACATTCGTTTATGAAAACAGTCTTATAAATATTGAGCAAAATATTCAAAACAAACTAGCTTGTGTAGAAGAAAAATATTCCACATTAACCTTTTAGACTGGACATTTTGTTTGCCCAAAACTTCAGGGGCTCTACTTTTCATATATATTGACATATAAATTAATCAAAACAAATCTTTTTTACATATCCATAAAGGTAATTTGGAGAGCATTCATATATTAAAACAAGTGTTGGGTTAAATACAGGTATTTTTTTAATCTCTGGGGTTCTATCAAAAATACTTTTTTTTTTAAAGTCAGTGACTGAATTTAGTCTTCTTGACTAGTAACCTAAGTCAATTTTACCCAAATAAACCCCATCAACTGAGAGACAGTCTGGTGTAAGGAAAGTCAAAGCACAGATTCTTGAATCAGATAATATAATCTAAGAGGCCAGGCTCTGCCACTTATTAGATGTGAGACCTCAAGCCAGTTACTTATTTGGTGAGTCTCAGTCTTCTTATCTATGAAATGGAGATCCTACCACCAGTGACATCACATAGTATTGTTATGAGGCTTAACTGAGAAAGTATACATTAAATCACTGTATAGATGTTTTATACCACATCCACTATGATTCAATAACCAACAGCTGTACTGCAAGTACAATTTTTAATAGAGTAAAATCATTTTAGTAGAGCAAAACAATTAAGAAATTAAACATGGATTCACCATTTGCATACACATAAAAATCAGTCATAAAAGCCACCTAGTTGGATTTGACATTATTCATTAAGTCACCCCAGAATTGAGAGTTTGCAAGGAGTTAATGTTGCCATCTTTTAAAACATAAACATCTTTATTAGCTCACAGTCCTTCCCAGATATAATAACTCCAGTAGCATAACAAAGTCCAGCATTTTTCACTGCCAGAAACTTAAGCCAGTAACACCAGTACATGAGAAACCCCTGCTTACTAAAGAAAGCAATATTTTCCATAAGAACATATCTGTTTAATGTTGTAGTGGAGAAAACAAGACAGTTTTAACCAGCACTCTCAGCAACTTCACACATTAAAATGTACAGAGATGGCACTTCTATAGCCAAGCATGCAGTGGAGTATGAAGAAAACATCCAGCAAGTACAACTTTCCAACACTAAACGAAACAAACCAACCAGTACCCAGAGAAGAAGTTGAAGCTATAAATTCAAATAAACAGGCTGCGGGGAGACTACACAAACCTGCTGTTGCTTTAATTGCAGACAATTCAATTCAGCAGCTGTTGGTCCAGGCACTAAGGTTCACTGTATGCTCTTCAATGTAACCTTGAAATATTGTCACTCACTCACTTCTCCACATCATCTGCATGCTGTCCAATTAATGAGGAGCTAAATCAACTGCCAAACCATACATCAAAACAGAACATGATCTTTCAGCTCTTAAGCACAGAAGCATAATATTTTAAGGATAATAAAGCAAGAATGGAGATAAAAGTCCTTGGTAATAAATGATATTCAAACTTATCAAAACATTTGATTGTAGAAACTAAGCTTCTGTGTTCTGTTCAGAAAGAAAGTGAAACTTTCTTAGGGTTTTCCATTTGCAAGGGTCCAATTCTATCAAACTGTTGTGTAAAAAGCCTCTCCAACAACATTCACCAATACCCAGTCAGAGTGCTTAAGTTTTTCTGTATTATGAGCTAAAATGTTTCAGAAAGCTTAAGAGAACACTTTAGGAATATTTTTGACCAAATGATAATTGATTGTGTAGATGGTTTGGGGCTGGCACTTTTAGCCTTGTTTTTAGATTTTTTTTTTAACCAGGAGAATAAACAAATGAAAATAATAGATAATGAACATCAACCTGAGTTCAATATGAAATAAAAATAAATTTACCAGCAGATGTGTTCTGGAATGCTTCCTGTCTGAAGTTTCCTAATTCTTAACTATATCCCAAATCTACACAACCAATAACAAATACAAGACTTAATAAATTGAAGAGAAAGACAGCATACAAAGTATTTAAAAATTGCTTTTTGTCTCCAAAGCACTGTGTCTTCTGTGCAAACACTCTAGGCTACAACACATACTACCAGTTGCAGACATAAGACTTGAGAAATTCAATACAAGAATACAGCAGAGAAGCGTGCACAATTAAGGGATCGGGACTAGCAATTTAATAGAAAACCCAGATTTTGCACAGCAATCTGCTACAAACATTATAGCTAGGGGCAGGCATGTTGTATGCAGTTATTTTGTTTAGCTCATTAGAACCCTATTTGTCCATCAGTACAGTTGAACTGAAGGCAAAATAAAAGAAAGAAATGCACTTTGAAACAAAAAGGAAATTTCAGATAAACCAAAACATACTATACCTGTATATTGTACCAGGAACATTGTGACACTCTTCAGGGAACTGTTTCACGTTGTATCCTATCGTGAGTTATTCTCTCCTTACCCTATTCTCTCCTCAAAAAGAAAAGCCAAAGCACCCCAAACCCCGTTTATACACTATCCCTAACCCACCCCCCCACTGAGGAAAACAAACCAAAACAAAACAAAACAGCCACAATTCAGCTCAGATCTGATGCTTCTGTTTAGCTCAGCTCCAGCCGAGCAACTGAGCTCTAGCAACGGAGCATAGGGAGGTGGATTCTGATGCCAGTAGCACTTCCATCCACTTCACTTACACAAAAGCAGGCAGTGGAAAATCCAGGAGCCTTGAAGACAAGGGCTGGAACTGGCTTTTATGAATTGCTATTACTGCATGTGTCACCATCCATCTCCAATGACGGACACTTATAGGCTGAATTGGGAGTGGAGGGGGTGGGGTGGAGGAGGTTGGAGAGCAGGTGGAGAAGCAATTAGCAGTATGTTCATCGGAGAATTCGTTCAGGATTTCATACATCAGTGCCTAAAGAAACAGCATGCAGTTGACAAATCAGAACTTTACGATTTGCATGCCTTAGAAGAAATCTTAGCTTGCAGCTCCAAAGAAAATAATGCTTGCCCACTCTTACAGGGCATGGAAAGTCACCCTTCTGCTTTCTCTTTCCTCTAGCTACCCTTGTTCAGGAGAAATCAACATTCAGAATGAATATTTGCTCATTTTCCCTAAAGAATTGTATTTAAAAGCCTGGAAGCAAAGGAAGTATAAAGAAATTAAATTCTATTGAACATGACATCTCTTAACAAAAAGGCAAGAAGTTAATTATTTTAAGCCAACTTTTCATCCCTAGTCCCATTCCCCAGGTGCCGCTTTCACACCTATAATCAGTGGATCACACAACTTTTGTGCATATATTTAACACTGGAAAAAATCTGTGTCTATCTAAAAATAATTCAGTAGAAGTCAAGGTGAAAAGCCAAGAGCTATGTGCAGGACTTCTTTCACAGGTGACCTTAAGAAGGCAATCTACCTGTAAGTGCTTTGGTTTTTACTCATCCGCAAAACCAAAGCCCATATTTTTAGACCAATTGTAAAAGTAATCCTGAGTAGGAACGAAAAGGAGATAATCTCTTAGGATGGAAACATGATCCAAATGAAGGAGCATTGGGATTCAGGAATCAGGAAACGTGGGTCCAGATTCCAATTCTACAGCTTTATAGCTGTGTGACCCTGGATGAGTCACTTAACTTCTCTGAGCCTAAGCTTCCTTATTAATAAATTAGCAATAATAGTACCTATCCTGACTGCTTCATCGGATTGCTACAAAGAGCTAATGAGATCATGAATATGAAAACCTTTTTGTTAATTCTAAAAGGTCATGTCAGTGTATGGAATTACTATTATTACTATATCTTAAAACAAATCTTGCCTAAATGACTGAAGTGAGGCATCTCTATCACATACGGCAAATAAAAAGAAATAACCAATGTAATTTCAGGACACATTGTTCAGTTCTTCAAATTTTAAAATTAGAAGGAATCACTGTTTGCTCTTAAAATTCCACAGAGGGAAAAATGTTTGAAAAGAAAAAATTTAATGCAATATACATCAAAAGTTGACTAAAGAGATGGGAGCCTTCCAATTCCCTCTTTCCTGTCTTGAAAGTCAGTCCATTTTTTCTTCCTATCATATAGTATTATGTCCCATGTAGATTCACAAGCTACTGGACAGTAGACATCTCCTTTTGTTAAATTTTTCTGTTTACCTGGTATGTCCTCACTGCCCACTGTGTGGGATTCGAGGTGATTAGCTATATCTAAATCCACAAGGCAAAAATCCAAAGTCATGCTTTATGAGGCTCCAAGCTGCCTTGATACTATATATACAGTGGCCAGCTGGCTTAAGCTGGGACACAATTTTAGCACATGAAGTCCTGGGGTGGCCACACCTGGGGCACTAAATGATCCAGGCAATGTTTGGGGACCTTTGGTTCAGCCAAATCCCACATGTCCTGATTTCCATCTGTATAGTGATTACCCAAGTGTATGTCCACCCACATGGGCCAAATCTGAAGCAGCCAAAAGAAAAGTAGGCGCTATAGCAGAAATATCAGATGTCAACTCCCCTTGGCCCCCTTCAATGCCATCTGTGTCCCCAAACCAGTGCCCAGCCCACTTCTTGTGAGAAGAAAACTTTTTGTCATCTAACTGCCCCCTTTGAATGTCATTGCCATTACTGAAAAAGTCAGTAAAATATATGTTATATCTAAAATCTATGTTACATCAAAGAGAAAATGGATAATATGAGTCCCAAGGGGTTAGGTAACTGGTACCTAAGAGTAACTAAGTCATTTAAAGGGGGAGAAGAAGGAGGGGCCAGAAAAGGAGAAGAGGGGAGAAAGGGAGGAGAGGAAAGAAGAAAAGGCAGAGACCGGGAGGGGAGAGAATGGTTCTAAATTAAGAACTTTCTCTCTAATCAGAAACACACTTGCTGGGATCATCCAAAAATCTCATCTTCTCCTAGAAAGTGCTTGCCTTTGGTGGTTTTGTTTATGGCCTTTTTACCACCACAGCTGCCATCCTAGGCTTCTAGCTGTTTAGGTTAATAGTCAACAACTTGAAAAGGTACTGGTAGCCCTAGCACATGAACTGGCTTTCCCCTACCATGCAGAAAGCCAGGTAGGTGGGATACAGTTTTCTAGAGGCCTCATCACCGCAACCCTCCATCACACTCTCACCTGTGGCGTGGCGGGCCACTAAGTAATGTGTCAGCCCAATTTGGGGTTTGGCAAAGGAGGCTTGCCTAAGACTTTAAAAATCATTATTTGGTGGGACCAGCAGATGATGTAATGGTTACGTTGCTGGGCTCCCACGTAGTTGATGACCAGGGTTCAAGTCCCAAATCCAGCAGCTTAAAACTCATGCTGGGCACATGCATGTATGTGCCCAAAGTGCCAAGAGGAGAATTGAGGAAAAGGGACTGCAGCATGGCCATTTCCCTGGTGTGTGTGTGTGTGTGTGTGTGTTTTAAAAAATAAAAATAAAAATCATATTTGACAAGAAAGGAGCAAAGGCTGCATTTCAGAACAGGATGTTCTATCTTTTGGGCATTGCAACTAAACTCTGCTACAAATTTAAGCTTAAAATTCATATTCCCCAAGTACCTCAGAAGAATCAGTGAAAGTAAAGGGAAAAAGGACAGGGAAGACAATTTTGTTAGCATATTTCCCACTGCCAAAAAAATGAGGATCATATCAAGAACACGACTGACAGAGTGTCCCCAAAGGCAAGGAGGTAGGAGGCAGCAGTTGTAATCTACATTAGCAAGAACGGAAATGAAAGCACCAGAGCGTCCTGATAAAAACAAACACACAAACACACACACCAAAAATTGTCGCTATGTTTCCATTATCCTGATTTCAAGCTCCAGAATGTAAGTACTAATGGCTCCCTAAACCACCAGAGCTCCTCCTCGGCAGCCGTTGCCAAGCCTGACTGATCTTTTCAACTGAAATCCCATCATTAGACACCTTGGATTCTGTGCGCTTTTGTCAAAAACAAAAATCTCAGTGGAAGATTTCAAACAATCAAGAACTTGAACCGAGCCATGAGCCTAAAGGAGAAGAAACAACAATTTGCTAAACCCCAAATAAAACAGAAGTGTTAACAGTTTGAGAGCAATACAAATTAGTGCATTGATTTGAACTAGGACAAAGTGTCATGTTTTCTGAATCAGTCAAACTTACACCAAATCCTGAGAGTCCAATCAGTTCAAATCAAAGACCACACATTGAGGCTTGGTTTCACCTGCCTGAGAGCCCACAAAGGAATCACAGATTGGGCACTGGATAAGGAGTCAGAACTGAGTTCTCTTGATTTTTTTTCACTGTTTCTCCTTGGTCAAGTCATTTTTCTCTCTCTCTTTTTAAAAATTTTGCCAGAATGTGCATGCACGAGACACACAGAGAGAGAGAGAGAGAGAGAGAGAGAGAGAGAGAGAATCCCTTCATGGGCCACGGTCGCATCACAATCCCTTCTCCATTTTCCCCTCCGTTTCACTATTTTGGACACACACACATGCACTCCCAGTGTGTTTTTCAAACCACTGGGTCCAGGACTCGAATTGTGAGGTCAGCCATGTGGGATCTGACCACCTTAACCACCAGTCCATGGGCTGGCCCTGGTAAAGTCATTCCTACTTTCTTAGCTTCAGTATGCTTGCCTTGAAATGGCTGGGTTGAACTTGCCATCATCCTAGGTCTAATGGTATATACCAATTGTGAAATTCAGTTTAGTGATGAAATAAATGATGTCACAATTTGACCCTAACCTCTGAAAAGCAGAGACATGGAATACTCCAATTCTCTTAAGGGCTCATGTTTCTGGCTTATTTTGAAATATATTTCACATCAGTTGGTAACTGTCCTTGTTCAGCCTTGGGAATAATGAACTTAATAAAAGTTTCAGAAACAATTTGTTTTTCTCCAGTAAAACCTAAGATGAGTGATCTGGTCCCAGAAAAGGAGGAAGAGAGAAATGAGAGTGATCTACAATATGTTTAACATGACAAAGATGACATGGTATTTTACACAATTTTATTTATTTTGGGGGGGAGAGATTATTGCTATAGGGCACATGTGCTCACTGGAGAAACAGAGAGAAAGACAGAAAGCAAGAAATCACCCCCCGGGGGGATGGCCACAATCCCTTCTCCTCCATTCTCCTCTTGGGATTTTGGGCACACGTGCACATGCGCCGGCGTGAGTTTTAAGTTGCCAGGTCCAGGACTTGAACTGCAGTCGACTATATGGGAACCCAGCAATGTAACCATTATGCTGTCTGCTGGCTCCATTACACAGTTTTCTTAATCAGTTCTCACAATACAGGTATATGGTAGATATTATTATCCTCATTTTATAGGCAAGAAATCTGAGACTTATGTTAAGTGACTTGCTTACAGTCACTCAACCGGTAAATGATGAAACTAGGATTTGAACTTAGGCAATTTGAATCCATTACTATGTCAAGATTCTAATGATTTAAGGCATACTTCCTCCTCAATTCAGTGATTCAATTAGACTTTCTTAGTGACTAAATCACATGCTGAGTCAATACACTGAAAGTAAACTTCCTTTCATTCACAGGTTGACATTTTTAAAATGTCATCTGACTGTGTGGTATATTGGTTAGGACTACTGGGCTCTAGAGTCAGACAGACCTGAGCTCCTAAAATTCTGGTGCTTAACCATGCTGAGTCTCAAATTTTCTTATCTGACAAATGGGTAAAGAAGTAGTACCTACCTCAGCAGTTTGTTGGAAAGTGACAGTGAAGCGATAGCACAATACTTGGCTCAAAATGACTACTCAATAAATGAAGATTAGAGCTAACTTTATATTCATAAGCAACACAAGAAAGACTATACAGAAAAAGAAAACTAGGATTCATAGAACTACAGAGCTCTAGTACAGATATGGTTTGGAAGAGCTTTTCAGTGGCCCACCAACACCCACCCAACATAAGCAGCATCTTGTGGTAGATTAGCATATTCACAAAGCAGTATGAATAAATGAATTGGTGGTATCTAAGTAGTGGCAAGACTTGTCCTGTGCTCTGCTAAGCATCAACTGTCCCTGGTTTCCTGGAACCTATCCTTCTAAAGAGAGGGCTGGGAAAGAGCAGACAGAAGTACTGCTGGAACTACAGATGGGCTAAGGCATCTTTCTTCCTTCAATTCTCTAAACTCTGGATCATCTCTCTCCCATTTCTGAGGCCCTGCTCTTCCCTCCTCCCCCAGGTAATTCTGTTTTTATTACGTTTCTTTCCCTGGATCTTGCTCTGTCTCTGTGCATCAGCATCAAGTGGTATTTATGGGAATGTGTGTCTGGCTCTGCACTAGGTGAAATGGAGAGGCATCCAAAAATTAATCAAACAGACATGTGTTTCATGGCCAAACAAATCTAAGACACACACACACAGGTAGACCAGAGTTTTGGCAACATAGTCAATGCAGGTACAATTGGATGATTTGGTTGATTTTGAAACAAAACAGTTAATCTAGTTAATGATAGGCATCCTGAAGAATTTAGAAAAATTGTACTGATGTCCGCAACTTAATTCGAAATACATAAAAGGATGGAGAGATGCCTAGAGAGGTGATAAATCAAATACAATAAAATGTTAATTGTAAAATCTAAATGGTGGGTATCTGGCACTTAATGTATAATTCTTTCAACTTTTCTGTATATTTGAAATTTTCCATAAGAAAAATTTGAGAAAAAGGAGAGAGGTAAAGGGCATGATATGGCATATTCAACCTCAAGTGTTTCTGAACAAAATAATCATATTTATATAGAGAAGCAATAGGGCAAAATATTTAGAATTGAGGAATCTGAATGGCACTCGAGTTCTTGTATGACTCTTGTGATTTTACTATATTTCAAAATAAAAAAGTTAATAATTTGTTGAACACAGATCCTATCAAGTGTCTCAATTATCATTTTTAGTAGAGAGAGTATTAGGTCAATAGTACCAGAATATTGGAAAGAATGGCAGAAATATGGGGGACAACAATAATCCACCCATAGGTACACCTTGGATGCCTACTATACGCAAGCCACGATGCTAGCCACTGTGGGAATTTCAAAGAAGTGAAAAACATAGTCCCTGCCCTGAGAAATCTCACAGTGCGTATGAAGAATGCCAAAGCAGCATCTGAAAGGGTAACTGGCTGGAACAGAGTTCCGTAAGTGAGAGGTACAGAGATTGGAAAGGTAGGTTAGAGCCAGATTGCAAAGTACAGAATGCCAAGCTGAAGAGTTTGAACATTATCCTATGGATAATGGGAAGCCATTTACAATATCTGAGTCAGAGAAAGAGCATGATCTAAAACAGATTGGGTAGATCGTACAATTTGCTTGGACACAGGAAATTTCAACATGCATTTGGTTGACATACTTCTGACCCTTATATCAACTGCCAATATCTGGATGTGAACTTTAGGGATTTCCAACATTCCAGATGCTGTCCATTTTCTTCAACAGCCACTTCCTGACATCTCTTTAGCTTCTGTCCCTTTCCCTCCCCCAACTCCCCAGGAGAGCTGACCAGCACTTGCTCCAGCCCTGCTGTCTCAGCAAGTAATAAATAAGCCTCTCTATATAATGTTTTTGAAATGAAGCCACTGCACTTTGCAACTGATTTTCTTTATGATAATCAAATCCCAATTACTGCTGGGATCACTGGTTTGAGTTGGAAAGGATATTCAGCTAAGTAACATGTGAAGGACTATAGGAAGGTATGTCTTGTGTACAGAAGGAGCCAAGTATTCAAAGTGAGCTCTGTATATTTAAGGGGAAAAAAAAAAAAAAACTAACGGAGAAGGTGTTGCTGAATAGTGGCAAGTGACTAGGGTAAAACATCTCAAAGATGGCCCAATTAAAAGTGGACTTTCTTAGAACCAGTAGATGGCATAATGGTTATGTCACTGGACTCCCACATAGTTCACTGCAGTTTGAGTCCTGGACCTGGCAGCTTATAAGTCATGCTGGGCATATATACGAAATTCCAAGAGGAGAATGGAGGAGAAGGAATTGCGGCATGGCCATTCCCTTGGGGGGTGACTTCTCACTTTCTGTCTCTCTGTCTCTCTCTGTCTGTCTGGTGAGCACAAGTGCCCTATAGCAAAAACTCTCTTTCTAACGAAAAAGTAGACTTTCTCTAGCTGTCTCCCTATGAAGCCATCTTCCAATCCAATATGCTACTTACCCAAGGCTCACCGTTGCCTATGGGACGATGGTCATGCTTCTTAGCAAGCAGGCTTCCTTCACCAACTGGTCACAGGATACCCTTCCAGATTCAGATCCTGTCCCCTCTCCCATATTTCCAGTGGTTCACATATAATATTTTACTGTATTCTGAATTATTCATTTTTATGCACATGGTCACCTTGCATGTGTTGGTGGTTTCTCTGCCTGGTAGCCTCGGCCACCACCTTACTGTCCATTTAAAGTCTACACAATGCCCACTCCCCTTTCATGATTCAGCACAGTTAAATTCTGGTCTGTAAGTTGCCCACCCCCAGCAGTTGTTCCTTCCATCATTCCTAGAGCATTTCATACACCCCTCTCTTTGAGCACTTTTCCCATTGGAATATAATTATTGGTTTGAGTGTCTATCTCCTCCATTATATTGTAAGCTCATTAAGGGTAGTCAGGAATTATGTCAAAGTCATTATTATACCTCCAGTGCCTAGCAAAGGATCTGCATATGTGCTCAAATGTCTACTGAATGGATGAGTATAAACATCAAGTCCTTTGAAACCAAACTCAGTAACTCTTGAAAGGTAGAAATTAGGATACTAGATGATCAAAGTAATCCTGGTGAAGTGTGTTTGATGACCTGACTAAAGAAGAAACGATCGGGACAGAAGTGGAAGTGGCTACTGATCATATTGTGGGATAGTTTCTATCCCAAGCAACTGTCACTGGCAGTTGCCAGCAAAAAAACATGATGTATTTTTCTATGTTTGTCTATGCAAAAATGTGTCGTGAGTTTTCTGATGACCCAGTATGTCGCTGATACAACAGCCTCCATCCAGTGCTTCAGCTCTTCTGAGTTACAGTCAAACTTTCATCTGTGCTCTGCCTACAGATGCATATGGACCTGCTTTGTTAATAAGTAGTCATGAAAATTCTCAGATTCTTATTCTCACCTATCACCATTATCCCAAGGAACACTATTTTGTGGGTAAGAGACCACCAAAAGACAGCATTAAAAAAAAAAAAAAGGAGTGGAAGGTAGCTGAAAAAATCATCATTTTTTCCCTCTTGAACTGCCAATACATTCACCATGCCTCCCATCCTATAATGTTCTATGCTATGTATTAGTAAAGGCAAAAAAAAAAAAAAGGAAAATTAAGACTACAGCAAAACTTTACACTTGATATGCAAGAAAAAGAGGAAGTGCGCTGAGGACTGGAATATAATCTTTAAACATATGATCAGTAGCCACTTCTAAAAAGGAAATATTTGGGCTGTTTTAAACAAATAGCAAAAAGCAATTAGCCCTTTCTGTAGACTAAAATGAGGTGTATGCTGAATTAAAAAAAAAAAAAACAAGTCTGTTTTGATCTTCAAAAATGTCAAACTGGTAAACACTTCACTTTTTTTTATACATATAAATCTAAGAGCCAAGCCTAGCTTGAGGAAGATTTAAGAGACATAAAATTTGTCTGAGGTGTCTGCCAAATCTCTGCAGCAGAGACAGAAACCCTGGAAAAGCTGACACAGTCATAACTCTCAAAACATCACCAGCAGGCTTGTGCAGGGCTGGACACACAGAAAGTCACTGATCCTTCTCTCATACTGTTTGTAAACAGAGAAGTAGATCATTTGCTTATCAACTTTGTGGTAGCTCATTTTTGTCTAGCCTACAGAGGAAAGAGATGGGTGGCGGGGCAGGGGGGGATCCCTACTGGCACACATCACAATTTTCAGCTGGATATATTTTCATTTATATGATAGGCCTGCTCATTAAAATCTTCTCTTTCATTCATTTGGTCTTGAATGCTTATTCTCTTCTCTCTCTCAGTGTGTGTGTGTGTGTGTATGTCTGTGTCTTTATGTCTGGAAGGCATTACAGGAAGTATTTATGAGTGTCTACTGCTGTGCCTAACAGTGTTTTCACAAATTCAGCCTACAATAATTCATGGAATGAAATGAAACACTATCTGCAATTTCTACATTTAACTTACTTGATCACAGAGTAGGAGAACTACAGATTCTTTTTCTCCTGGAGTCTTTAAAAGTGACAATTCCTTACAAAGTAATATCATTTTATTTAGATGATTCATGCTGAGGACTGCTGTCCTTTAAAGATCATCTATTTTCACACAATGGGTATTATTGGTAAGGAAAATGAAGGGAAGACCACCCTGCAGGATACTGAATGACTATCTGACCACTGATACATTTTTGTAGAGAAAATAGGATATCCCACATTCAGTCGATTCTATGTTGTTATGGTAATCCACTACATATGTCTAAGATCACTTAACAATGCAAGAATATAGTGCACACACGGGCTGCATTCTGTAAATAGGATTAACTGTTGAATTCAACCAAGTTCTTCCCCGGGGACAGATTGCTGGAAAATACATCTACATGACATTTAAAAAAATAAATTAACCAATGACATCGGCTCCCATGAGACACATTGTTTCTTGCACATTCAATTCTATCAGTTTTCTGTAGCTCTCTTACTGACATTCTCATCCCAAATGAATGTAGAATTTCAAAGCAGAAGGAAAAACAGAGCAAATGGAGCTATTTTGTCTCTCCTGCATGAAGTGTTATGTACACACAAGATAGCTTTCTGTATATTAGCACAATGTGAACCATGACATGGTGAGATCATGTCAGTCTGGGGCTGTTCTTGTTACTCAGTGGTCACATGTAACTTGCCGAAGGGAGTGCATAAAATCTGTACTCAAACTGACAAAGACCAGCAAGGATTGCAGGAAAATGAAGAGAGCTGAGTTATAGCGGGGATGGGGGATGGTGGTGGTGGTGATTATTTTCTTTAAAAAATGTTCTTATGATAACTTTTCTTCTCATTATTATTTATTTAAAAGAGTTCTCCTCACTTATAAAGTAGGAATAACTATTGTATGCACTTAATATGTTTGCTAAGTAGATTAAATAAAATATCAATGGATTAACTGGCACATAATAGTTAACACATAAAATCTACATTGACATTTGGTTAACATTAACTAAACACTTATTATGTGCCTAGCATTGGCCTAAGGCCCCAATAAAATGAAAACTGTAGGAGAAAAAACTGATGCTGAAGAAGAAATCAGAGAACTGATTTTCAAAGATGTTATAAGCTGGTCTAAAAAGTTTGGATATTATCTTGAGGACAATGGGCAGTCTTAGAACTATTTTATACTGAGGCCAGATAGCTTCAGATTTGCAATTTATAAAATACATTCCGTCAGCATTGGTGGAAAATTGATTAGAAGGCAGACAGGCTGAAGCCACTAGTAATCCAGGCTAGACATGATGTATGTGTGTTGGGAGATGAAAGGCTGTGCCCCAAACGAAGGCAATAATATTGGGGAGGGACAGGAAGAAAACTTTTCTTTTGGTCATAAGGAACACATACTTGCTGAAGAGACAGAGGGAAAGTAAAAAAAATCATCCCCCGCCTAGGGGAAATGGCCATACCACAGTCCCTTCTCCATTCTCCTCCTGAGATTTTGGGCATACACACATTCATGTCCAGCATGATTTTCAAGCTACTAGGTCCGAGACTCAAACCATGGTCGACCATGTGGTAGTCTAGTACCTTAACCACCATGTCATCTGGTGGCCCCCAAGGAAAACATTTTTAAAATAACTGTTTTAAAAATAACAAATGTATCATTGTAGAAGACTAGAAAATAAAAATAGGTAAAAGGTTTACAAAAAGTAGAAGTCATTTACAGCAAAGTCCTACAAACAGTTATTTTTGTTTAACATTACAGGATTTTCCTGATGTAGCGCATGTGGGGGTGGGGGGGGTGGGGCGGAGAGAGAGAGAGATGTGCACATATTTAAACTGGGATCTACCACTCTGTACTCACCGTCTTATGATCTGAATTTTCTCTTAATATATCAAAAATAAGTTCCACATCATTAAATATTCTTAGTAACAGCAATTTACATGGCTACTTAGTAGTCCATTCTACAAATGTACCACAACTGATTTGATTCAAACCCAAGTACTGGGCATTAGGATATCATTTTTGCTTTGTTTTTCCTACTATTATAAACAACTTTGGGGTAGGCATCCTAGGAGCTACACTGTTGGAAACAAAGTGATCATTTCCTCAGCATAAAGCACTAGAAGTTGAAGTGGTAGGTTAAAAGCTATTTTCAACTTTTAAGATTTCTGATACATATTGACCAACTGCTCTTCAGAAGGACTATCTGATTTCAGTCCCACTGGCAGTGCCTATGTGTAGGAGGAAATACACTTGAAGTGATGTCAAGGATGGAGTCACCTGAGCTTCTGAGTAGGGGACAGATGTTTTAGGCAAAATATCAGGACAGCAGCAATGTAAACAATGCCAAGAGGAACAGAACAATAGATGGGCCTGAGGAACAGGTGTGTGGGTGGATAAGTGATAAGAAAGAAAAAAGTAAGATAAACAGGGCAGAATGGGAAAATGAAGGGTGAGAGGAAGAGAGCTAGAGAAATCTAGAATAAAATTATGGGTATTTCATCTACTGGTTTATTCAGCAAAGGGAGCAAATGTGGCAAACAGCTAATCTCATAGCATTTGGCAGATAGAGGTGAAATCCAGGGTTCTATGGAAGTCAGAGGCCTAATGTTATTTGTGTACATGCGTGCGTGTGTGTGTGTGTGGGGGGGGAAATGGAGAATTGTTGGAAAGGTTTCATATAGGTGTTGATGTTTGAGTTGAGTCTTAAAAGGCCAAGGAGTTCCTCAGATGTCTCATATTTATATTCTTTACCAGTGCATTGACTATTTGTGCCACTGCTCTCAAGGACACTAAGTAAGGCAGGAAGGATGCTCAGGGTAATTCGAACCTTCTTGTCAATGGTAAAGACAGCCTCCACTGTTATTTTAATGCACATATGAACATAGCACATTTTGATGATATGATGCTCGTTGTAGAATACAAGGGATAACAGACAAGTGCAAGTGGAGCATATGGACTTTGACATAATTCTAATGACACTGATAATAATATTCACATCCACCAAGTCTGACTATTTCTGCCCCCTACGTGTCTCTCAAATCTGTTCTCTCCTCTCCTGTCGCTAGTCGCTAGTCTCAAGTGCTTAATCATTTCTCTGGAATAGAACACCAGCTTCCTACCTGATCATGTCTCCCTCCACTCCTCCTGCTGTCATCATTTGAAACTGAAGATTTAATCATGGTACTCCTCATGTAAAATATCTTAATGGCTTCTTATTCCGTACAAGCAATATTTCTCAAATTTCAGTTATTTGACTATTACTTGATGATTTTACCATATTTGCAAACTATGTGTACTATTAGTTACTTAATAATTGTCTTAACTTAAAACTGGCTGACTTTCTGTTTTCACTAAGTCCAATCCTAAATAACTTTAGATTTGATGACTCAACTCTGTTTTATCTTTTATAAGAACTTTGACTATATAACTAATGTGACATGTTTTGTGGGAGCACAACGTAACTACATGAGCTCATTTAAACTTCTTAGCATTGCAGTCACAAATTTTCACAAATCAGCCTCAACCTAGTTTTTTAGACTCTTCTCCTACCATTACTCCTTCCCTCTCCCAAATAGTCTGCACTCCAACCAGGCCAAATTCCTCAATATGGAATGAAAATGCCCTGCTCTTGAACCAACACATCTTTCAGACTGATCCCTCTATCTGGAATACCTCCCCTCCATTTTTTTCTGCCTAGAAAACTCATCATTCAAGACCTATTTGTCAGGGGCTGGCAGGTGGCCCGGTGGTTAAGGGCCCTGGACTTCCACATGTCCAACCACGGTTTGAGTCCTGGACCTGGTGGCTTGCCTGCTCACTTTCTCTCTTTCTCTCTC
>NW_006203911.1:1079393-1082571 GCF_000334495.1 Tupaia belangeri chinensis
CCTATCAGATCAAATTAAAATAAATAAATGCATACATAAGATAATTCTTTAAAAAACCTATTTGTCATGTCACCTTCTCACAGAAGGCTTTTCCCTGACTCTGCCTTACAGCTAGTCATTCCTTTTTCCTATTCCCTCCATAGCACTTTCTATCTGTCTCTGTGATATACTACAGGCTGAGCATCCCCAATCTGAACATCTAAAATCCACAATGCTGGGACCAGCAGTTAGCGTAATGGCTATGTCGCTGGACTCCCACATAGTCGGCCGTGGTTCAAGTCCCAGACCTGGTGGCTTAAAACTTACGCCAGGTGCATGTGCGTGCGTGCCCAAGATTCCAAGAGGAGAATGGAAGAGAAGGGATTACGGCGTGGTCATCCCCCCTGGGGGGTGATTTCTTGCTTTCTGTCTCTCTGTCTCTCTCTGTCTGTCTAGCGAGCGCATGTGCCCTATAGCAAAAACCTCTCCAAAAAATAAAATAAACTGTATAGCAAAATACTCTCCAAAAAATAAAATAAAATAAAATAAAATAAAATAAAATAAAATAAAATAAAATAAAAAATCCACAATGCTCCAAAATACAAAACTCTTTGGGCCCCAATATGATGTTATACATGGAAGATTCTACACCTGATCTCATGTGAGGGGACTGCAGTCAAAATGCTATAATACACAAATATCACAAATATCATACAAAATTACCTTCAGGCTATATGTATACAGTGACATCATATATAAATTTTATGTTTAAACTTGGGTCTTGTCACTAATATGTATCATTTTATCTATATGCAAATATACTAAAATTTGAAAAAACTCTAAAATCCAGCACATTTCTGGTTCCAAGTATTTCAGATGCAGGATACTCATTTTGCACACACTACAGGACCTCAGAATTGTGGGCATCTATCTTTCCAGCTAGACCAAGAGAGAATTCACACCTGGTAATTTGTTGCATCTTCAACACTTCATGTAGGCAGGGGTCACAAAGGAGATCTAGGGACAAAGTCACTTAAAAAGAAAGCTAAAATCAAATCAAAGCCAAAGTACTATCCAGATCAAAATAGCTGAGAGGTAAGACAGTTTATAAAGAGAATCATCTAATTCAGAAATAGCCATACTGACTATAGTTGTGACAGACATAATTAGCTATGGCTGCAATAGCTGTTAAGCTAATTTGGTTTTGGCAGCTACTACACAGCAGACACATTCTGACACAGAAATTAAAAATGAATCATTTGGATTTCTGCCAGACGATCAACTATACCTCACAATAATCTCTCCTTACCATAACTGGAAAGTCAAGAAAAAAAATGAACATCAGGACCAGCAAATTGTGGTGGACTCAGCATGGGCTTTGGAGTCAGAAATCTGTACACTGAAATCTCAATTCAACTTTTTATAATCTTTGTGACTTTATGTAGGTTGTTTAACTTCTCTGTATTTTACTTTCTTCTTCTAGGGGAAATCAATGGGGTTAATATACCTATTGGGTCATCAGAAAAGTCATGATGCATTTTTGTACAGAAAAACAGAAAAATACGTCATGACTTTTCTGACAATCTAATACTTCATGACTCTAAAGATAATACAACAAAATAGTTATGATGATACTTGGGATATTACAGGGGCTCAATAAATAGCAGTCACTATTGTCATCCAATGAGATGACAACAATTCAGATAGTATCAGATACACAAGAACAGATGCATTTCTTAAGAAAATAAATTTTTGTCACTTGGCTTTCAAATTGACAAGTATAGCTTGCAGTTAAGTATAGCCACAAACAACACATCTGTAGTACAAGTTTCTTCTTGGATTTAAATTAAACTCACGCCTGGAACATACCATCACACTTCTTTGTGTTCTCCAACAAATGATCTCAAATCAGGTTCCCCTAGGATGAAAAGAAAAATCACCCAATCTTAATTTTTCTGCCTTTAATTTTATTTGATGCAGAATAATATCCAAACTATGTGGATGCTTTAAAGTGGCATGTTATGATGACGTCAAGCTTTTCACCATGATTTATTTCCCAATATTTCCCTGCTGATGCCTTTTACTCCAGTCAGGCAAGCGCACCTGTCACATAATGGTTCCTCTTCTGTCTACATTTCTCCAACTCCAAGTCAAGTAGCAGAAAGCATTTTCTCCCTCCCCTTCACCTATTTCAAATTCCCTTTACCTCTCTGGAGCCCAAATTAAAAGTCACCTCCTTCACAAAGCCTACCAGAATTGGTCTGAAAGACACATGAGGGTTTCAAGACTTCAGCATTTCCTGAGTTAGGCTTGAACCTCCATCAGTAGGCCCTTCCAGTAGCTCCTCAGTACTTTTTGCGAGTTTGTAATAATACAATAATGAATACAGCCTGTTTCATAAGGTCTATTTTATTCTGTAGTTGGTGTGCTTCCTGAAGGCATCAGCATTAGTGCTGACAGTCTTTGCTGGAAGCCCATAAAGTGCTGGGTTTTCAAACTAGGTCCAACTTGCCTTTCATACTCATCAGAACACTGCAGTGAACCTAAAACACATGTTTCTCAAAACCAAGACTGATTCCCTCTCCTGCTTCCCTTCCCTTCTGGAAATTGAGAGGAAACAAACCCTTTCCACTCCAAAGACCTCTTCGGTAAAGGGTGGGTGACTGGAGGGCCCAGTAAAGAGATGGCGATCTTTATCTCAGGAAGAAAATGTGACAAAAGTCAAGCCCCGGCCATGGAAAGGGAGTCCCGTGGCCCCAGAGGAAAAGGGAATGTGTGGTTTGGAATGACCATGTGCCCAAACCTGAAATACAAATTGAGGAAACAGATCACCTAACTCCTGCAAGTAGTAAGGACAGTCGAGACCTCGCCTCGGTTAGACCCCTGGTCACGAACCCTAACTTCAGATCTCTGAGGCACAGGCAGAGGTAGGGGCGGGCACCGTTGTAGAAGAAAAAGAGCAGACAGGTTGGAGGAAAGAGAAAACAGAGCGCATTCCCGAGGCTCAAGGGAACAGGCGTGGAGTAAAGAAGCCCACCCCAGATTCTCAGCCCCAACACCCCCTCCCCTGGAGAGGCGGAGCTGGGCGGAGTTAGGCGCTGAGGACAGCGGCCCCGGAAGCACCCTCTTCCCTAGTTCCCCTCAGTCCCACAGTCCCCAGCCACGACCACTCCGGCTTTCTGCCTCTCTGACCTCCCTC
>NW_006203911.1:1082592-1083081 GCF_000334495.1 Tupaia belangeri chinensis
TACACAGCCGCGGAAAAGCGGGCCGCCGCGGCAGCTCCTGGGCGCGAAGTGCCCTCGCGGCGCTCCACGCCGCACAACTGTCCTCTGAACTCCACGTCTCCTGCCAGCTGGCCTAGGCCGGCCACTCAGGCCCAAGACTGGACTCTCACCTACACGGTGGCCGCTGTGGCATCTCCTATTGGTCGGTGGTCACCAGGGAGCCAGAGGCCCAAGCCCTTGTCCTCATGGGAAATGTAGTTTAAGATTGCTGGAGGCTGTTCTTCCTGAGGAGGCCACTCAGGCCCAAGACTGGACTCTCACCTACACGGTGGCCGCTGTGGCATCTCCTATTGGTCGGTGGTCACCAGGGAGCCAGAGGCCCAAGCCCTTGTCCTCATGGGAAATGTAGTTTAAGATTGCTGGAGGCTGTTCTTCCTGAGGAGATCCAATATTGGTATTGGCAGAGAGACACAAGTGAAGATAGAGGATTGTGGGACATGGAGTCGAGAT
>NW_006203911.1:1083507-1083723 GCF_000334495.1 Tupaia belangeri chinensis
GGGCATCATATTCCCCGGTAAGAAACAGTATCATAAAAAGGTCTGTTTAACCCATAATAAAGCTATGTTATCATAAAGAATAGTAGCCACATACACCAATGGAATTTAGTAGTTTAAAACAGACAGAGATGGGGTGGCCCTGTTTCTTAGCAGTTAAAGGAGCTGAATCCACATAGTTGACTATGGTTTGAATCCTGGCCCCAGCAGCTTGAAAAA
>NW_006203911.1:1088482-1096939 GCF_000334495.1 Tupaia belangeri chinensis
TACACAGCCGCGGAAAAGCGGGCCGCCGCGGCAGCTCCTGGGCGCGAAGTGCCCTCGCGGCGCTCCACGCCGCACAACTGTCCTCTGAACTCCACGTCTCCTGCCAGCTGGCCTAGGCCGGCCACTCAGGCCCAAGACTGGACTCTCACCTACACGGTGGCCGCTGTGGCATCTCCTATTGGTCGGTGGTCACCAGGGAGCCAGAGGCCCAAGCCCTTGTCCTCATGGGAAATGTAGTTTAAGATTGCTGGAGGCTGTTCTTCCTGAGGAGATCCAATATTGGTATTGGCAGAGAGACACAAGTGGAGATAGAGGATTGTGGGACATGGAGTCGAGATATGTGTGTGTGTGTGTGTGTGTGTGTGTGTGTGTGTGTGTGTGCACGTACCCACAATTCCTCCCCTCCACGCCCCCGGAGTTCAGAGTTCAGAAGGAACAGGGTTTTCTGGGTAATGTAGTTTGGAATGGACTGTCTTACAACATCTTTCTTTTGGGGTATGGGATTGTGCTTGTGGGTTTGGATAAAGGTTCTAGATTTATTTCAATGTTGATTCAATTACTAGCATATTTGGAGAAGCCTTTAAATTGTGATGTAACATTCTCAATGAGTTTAGTTTTTTTTTTTTTTTAATGTTACTTATGCTCTAATAGGCTTAGAATTTTAACTGAGCACATGGACCTTTAAAACTGTCAAAGTGTGTTCTGTGTGAACCATTTTAAAGACCTGGAAAAATGTCCATTTTGTTGCTAACTGGGCATCATATTTCCCAGTTAGAAACAGTATCATAAAAAGGTCTGTTTAACCCATAATAAAGCTATGTTATCATAAAGAATAGTAGCCACATACACCAATGGAATTTAGTAGTTTAAAACAGACAGAGATGGGGTGGCCCTGTTTCTTAGCAGTTAAAGGAGCTGAATCCACATAGTTGACTATGGTTTGAATCCTGGCCCCAGCAGCTTGAAAAACACACCAGGTGCATGTGTGTCCATGCCCCAAATTCCTTCAGAGTAGACAAATGGATGATGAAGAGATTGTAGTATGACCATGCTTCATTGGGGGGGCCTCAGCTCAGCTCTCCCAACCTCAGAGCCCACCCCCCCCACCCCCGCCAGAAAGGGCAGCTCAAGCCCTCTAGCAGAGCCTACTCCCATCTGCAGCTCTTGCCCAGTCAGGGAAACTGAGACAGGGCCATTCACTGGCCCTAGCTTCAGCTCCAGCTCCAGCCCCAGGCCAGCTCTCCCAACCTCAGAGACTCCTCTCCTCCCTGCCAGAAAAGTAGGCTGTTTTTTTCTTCTTTCTTTTGCTAATTCTTTACTTCTCCTTACCCCACAGGGCAGCTCCCATCTCTCTAGCAGAGCCCACTTCCATCTGTAGCCTTCTGCCAAAATTGCACACAGTGCTTGTATGTGATATGCAACTTTTTCTTTTTTCTCTACTATATTCTTTTTTTTCCCTCTTATAGAGTAGAGTCATCTTCTCCTCATCCTCCACCACCCAGAGGGACTGGACAGGTCTAGAATCATGGTTTTCAAACATCCTAGTAGTGTAAGGCTCCCTGGGGTCCTCCCTCTATACTGCACCACCTGCAAAAAAGGAGACACTGCTCTTTGTATACGTCAATAAAAGACTCCTCCTGTGGGGACCACATTTTTAAACACAGCAGAAGAGAGACTTCGGCACACATCAGTCCACAGCAAAAGGCAAGCAAGCTCATTCCCAGTGGTGGAAACATTCTCCAAAAAGGTATCCAAAAGTGAATACATTACCCAATGGCTAGAAGTGGCAGAATAGCCTCAAGTTTAAAAAAAACAGGAAATATGTCTCCATCAAAAGAACAGAATAATTTTCCTCTATTTATTTAAAAAACAGAAGAAGCTACCGAAATGTCAGAGAAAGAATTCAGAACATTCATAGTGAAAAAACTCTATGGGTGGGGGAGATGAGGAAGTCCTTCCACGATTTGAAAGAAGAAATGGGACGCCTTAAGAAAGAATGAAATGGAACTATTAGAGATGAAGTCTGTAATACAAGAAATCAAAAACTTTCTCAAATGTATTAAAAGCTGATTAGACCGTGCTGAAGTTTGAATCTCAGATGTAGAAGATGAAACCTCTGACCAAAGAAAAACACCAAAACGATAGAGAAATAACAACAACAAAAAATTAGGGTAATATACAAGAAATACTAGGTTCCATTAAATGTCCAAACATCCAAATAATTGGTATTCAAGATGGTTAAGAAACTAATAGTAGCATGAAGAATCTATTCCATGAAATCCTGGAAGAAAATGTTCCAAGTCTAGGGAAGCACTCAGACATCCAGACCCAAGAAATACAAAGCACCCCAAATAGAATCAGCCTAAGAATATCCTCTCCATGCCACATCTTAGCCAAACTGGCCAAAACCACAGATTAAAAACAAGAAACTAAAATTGGCAAGAGAGAAACATCAAATGACTTACAAAGGTCATCCCACAAGGTTAACACTGGACCTTTCAATGGAAACGATGCAAGCAAGCAAAGAATGGGAAGACATACTGAAAGAATTAAGAGAAAAACAATTGCAACCAAGATTATTATATCCAGCAAGATTATCCTTCATATGAGAAAAAGATTCAAATCATCTCAGACAAACAAAACCTGAAAGAATTTGTCAACACCAGACTAACTCTTTACAAAACTCTGAAGAGAGTCCCATTCCAGGAAAACTAAAAAATCAACAGACAGAAATAAGGGAATAAAGGACAACCAAGATAATGGCCAAATTAAAGGTAGGGATAAGTCCAGAAATATTAATAATAACTTTGAATGTTAATAGATTAAAATCTTCATTCAAGAGACACAGACTGGCTGAATGGATAAAAAAGACAGAAACCCTCTATCTGTTGCCTACAAGAAATGCATCTCATGAATAAAGACATAATAGACTGAAAGTGAAGGACTGGAAAAAGGTATTCCATGCAAATAGGAACCAAAAAAGAGCTGGAGTCATGATACCAATTTCTGAAAAAAAAAAAATAGTCTTTAAAACAAAAACTGTGTGAAGAGACAAAGAAGGGCACCATATAGTACTAAAAGGGCTTATCCATCAAGAAGCTATAATGCTTATAAATATCAATGCATCTAACTCAGGAGCATCTAAATACATGAATGGAAGACTGTTAGCTCTAAAAGGAGAGATAGACTGCAACACACTAATTGGTGGGGACATCAACACCCCTTTCGATGGACATCACCTATCTCCTTTGGACAGATCATTTAGACAAAAAATAAGCAAAGAGATAAAGGATTTAAATGAATACCATAAATCATGTAGACTTAACAGACGTCTCTAGAGCCTTCCCCCCAAAAATTGCAAGATACACTTTTTTCTGACCTCCACATGGAACCTTTTTGAAGATTGACCACATGATAGGGCACAAAGCAAGCCTTTATGGATTCAAAGTCATAGAAACCATGCAGCATCTTCTCCAACAATGATGGAATTAAACTCCATATTAATTCCAAGAAAAATCCTCAAAAATACACAAATACATAAAAACTAAATAACCTACTCCTGAATGACTTCACAACTACTGAAGAAAAAAAGACTGAAATCAAAAGATTCATGAAAGTCAATGACAATGAGTACATAAATTTCTGTAATCTTTGGGACACTGCAAAAGCAGTCATAAGAGGGAAGTTCCTAGCAATTAGTGCACATAAGAACAAGATGGAAAGAAGGCAAATGACCACCTAACATCAGGCCTCAGAGAATTGGAAAAGCAACAGCAAAAAAATACAAAAGACTCCAGAAGGAAAGAAATAATAAAGATCCTAGCAGAAAAAAAATGAAACAGAAAATAAATGAACTATACAAAAAATAAATGAAAGTAAAAGTTGGTTTTTTTTTTGAAAAGATAAACAAAATCAATACACCACTAGGGAGACTTATTAAGAAGAGAGAAAGGAACCAGGTAAATCAAATTTTCAATAAAGCAGGCAAAATAACAACAGATATAATAGAAATACAAAACATCATTAGAGGATACCATTAACAACTATACACCAACAAACAAGAAAATCTGGATAAGATGGACAAATTCCTGGAAATGTAATCTACCAAGACTGAGTTAGGAAGATGTAGAAAGTCTGAATAGGCCAGTAACGAGTCAGGGGATTGAATCATTAATAAATAACCTCCAAACAAAGAAAAGCCCTGGTCCTGATGGCTTCACCTCTGAATTCCACAAAACTTTTAAAGAAGAGTTAACCCCCATTCTACTCAGTTATTTCAAAAAATCCAAAAGGATGGAACTCTCCAAAATTCATTCTATGAAGCCTCCATCATGCTTATCCTTAAAACAGACAAGGAAAGGACAAGGAAGGAAAACTATAGACCAATATATCTGATAAATATAGACGCAAAAGTTCCCAACAAGATACTAGCAATTGTATCCAACAACATATAAAAAAGATTATACATCATGACCAGGCAGGCTTTATTCCGGGGATGCGAGGTTGGTTTGACATATGCAAAACCATAAATGCAATACATCATATTAACAGAAAGAAAAATAAAAACCATGTGATCATATCAATTGATGCAGAAAAAGCATTTGATAAGATACAACATCCCTTCATGATCAAGACTCTCAGCTAAATCAGCATAGAAGGATCATTCCTCAATGCAATAAAAGCTTTCTATGAACAAGCTATAGCTAACATCATCCTGAATGGGAAAAAGCTAAAGCTTTTCTGCTAAAAACTGGTACAAGACAAGAATGCCCACTTTCTTCACTCCTTTTCAATATAGTACTGGAATTCCTTGCCAATGCAATAGAAAAAGAGACTAAAATAAAAGGTATTCAAATAGGAAAAGAAGTGGTGAAATTATCTCTATTTGCACTTGGCATAATTGTATACACAGAAGATCCAATGGTATCCATGAAAAACCTCCTGAACGTAATAAATGAATACAGTAAAGTTGCAGGATACAAAATCAACATAAAGAAATCTATGGCAGGACCAGCAGTTAGCGTAATGGCTATGTCACTGGACTCCCACGTAGTCGACTGCGGTTGTTCGTGTCCCGGACCAGGTGACTTAAAACTCACACCAGGCACGTGTGCGTGCGCACCCAAGATCCCGAGAGAAGAATGGGGGAGAAGGGTTTGCGGTGTGGCCATATCCCCTGGGGGGTGATTTCTCGCTTTCTGTCTCTCTGTCTGGTGAGGGCATGCACTCTATAGCGAAAACCTCTAAAAAAAAGAAAGAAAGAAAGAAAGAAAGAAAGAAAGAAAGAAAGAAAGAAAGAAAGAAAGAAAGAAAGAGAGAAAGAAAGCTTAAAATAAGAGCAAATAAAATTAACTTACAACAATCTATAGCATTTCTATATACAAACAAGCAGACAGAGACAGAACTGAAGAACGTAATCCCATTTACCATAGCCATAAGAAGTATAAGATACCTAGGAACAAAACTAACCAAGGAAGTCCAAGACCTCTATAAGGAAAACTATGAAAATCTTAAAAAAGGAAATCAAAAAGATCACAAAAAAATGGAAGGACATCCCATTTCCCTGGATTAGGATAATTAATATAATCAAAATGGCAATCCTACCCAAATTAATCTACATATTTGATGCAATCCCTGTAAATATACATGAGACATTCTTCACAGATCTGGAAAAGACAATGATACAATTTGTCTGGAATCATGAAAGACCTCATTGCCAAAGCAATCTTGCACAAGAGGAGTGGAGTGGGTGGCATCTCATTCCCTGACCCAAAAATATACTACAAAAATGTGGTAATCAAAACTGCATTGTATTGACCTAGAAACAGACAGGTGGACCAATGGAACAGAATAGAACCCCCAGAAATAAACTCCCAAATATACAGCCAACATATTTTTGACAAAGAGTACCAGTCAATCCAATGGGAAAAGGAAAACCTGTTTAGCAAATGGTGCTGGAAAAATTGAATATCCACCTGCAGAAAAAGGAATCTGAACCCTTACCTCTCACCATTGACAAAAATCAACTCAAAGTGGATCAAAGATCTAAACTTAAGACCTCAAACTATAAAACTACTGGTGGAAAACACTGAGGAAACTCTGAGAGACATTGGGGTAGACAGAGACATCTTAAATAAGATCCTCAAAGCACAGCCAATAATCCCTAAAATAAACAAGTGGGATTACATCAGATTAAGAAGTTTTTGCATGGCAAAAGACACAATAATTAGTATGAATTGACAGCTCTCAGAATGGAAAATATTTTTATAAACTCTGCTTCAGATAAGGGACTGATAACCGGAATATACAGGGAACTCAAGCAGCTTTCCTGAAAACAGATGATCAACCCTATTAAAAGATGGGAGAATGAGTTTAAAAAAAAAAAACACTCTCTAAGGAAGAAATATTAATAGCCAGACAACATATGAAAAAATGCTCAACATCCTCATTATAAGGGAGATGCAGATCAAAACCACAATTAGATACCACCTAACCCCAGTCAGAATGACAAAGATTAAAAAAAGAAAACATGGTAAGTGCTGGTGAGGGTGTGGTGAAAGGAGAACTCTCCTACACTGCTGATGGGAATATAAATTGGTCCAGCCACTGTGGAGAACAATACGGATATTCCTCAACGATCTACGAATAGAAATACTATATGATCCAGCAATTCCACTCTTTGGTATCTACCCAAAGGACAGAAGAATGCTTAGTCAGAAAAGTGCTTGCCCATTGATGTTTATTGTGGCATTATTCACCATTACTAAGACATGGAATCAACCCAAATATCCATGAAGAGAGGAATGGATTGAAAAAGTTTGGCACATATACTCTATGGAATACTACTCAGCCATAGAAAACAACAAGACCCTGGCTTTTGACAGAAAGTGGATGAATACCGTAGATTGACTGCTGAGTGAGGCAAGCCAAGCTATGAAGAAGAGACATTGTATGTCTCCACTTAATATATACTGACTGTCCACACTCTGTGACTGAATCTGAATGACAAGAGGATATAGAAATATAGAAAATGGTTATAGATACTGTATACAGTGTGGCAAGAGGGTGGGAGAAGGAGGAGAGTCTGAGGAAAGACATTAAGGAGAAAAATAGAGAGTCAAGACATTTATGGGACCAAGACATGGATTATTATCTGTTGAAGATAACATGTATCATATACCCAAATGGACTGGTTAGAAATGTATTCATGTTGGAATATTCAGTTTACAAACTAAGTGATATATGTGATTGAATGTATAAAAGAAATTACAATAAAAATATATAATAAATAAATAAATATGATGAATAATAATGAAAATTTTCTTCTAATTTAGAAAGAAAGAACAAATAGACAATACCTGAATAATAAATAACTGCATACATCTTTAAGAAAATATCTTTTGTATAAAAATATGTTATAAGAAATGAATAAAGAAATAGGTAAGGAATATTCAGCACTTTGAAGTGATTGAAGAGTTGAGGAGAATAGCTGTTTATTAGGTCTAATTTTTGCTATAGGCCACGTTCAATCACTGGAGAGACAGAGAAAGTGAGAAATCACCTCCCAGGGGTGATGGCCATGCCGCAATCCCTTCTTTTCCATTCTCCTCCTGATATTTTGGGCACTCACACACATGTACCCAGCATGAGGTTCAATGCCCCTGAGTCTGGGACTTGAATCACGGTTTTTGGCCATGTGGGAGGTTTAGCACTTTAACCACTATGCCATCTGCTAACTTTTGACTTGTTTTCTTTGTTAGAGGTGAATTATTATGACTTAATATTCATTACAGTTGAGTAACTACAACTTTCTTGGTAAAGACAACTTTTTACCTCACAAATAGAATGAAGGGAAAGAAAGAGGAAACTATTTCACTAAGATGTAATTGCTTAAGATTTTAAAATAGAAGTGAAGGAAGAAGAGGATTTAATAGATTCAACCATTTATTCAGCAAATTGCTTTGTGCAAGGCTCTGGGCTAGGCACTATTGTTACATAACTGGAAAATAGTCTTTGCCTTCAAATATCTCATAATCTGTGGAAGGGTGGGAGAGAAGGTGATGGACAGAGAAGTATCTAATGTGCAAAGTCCTCTAAGGAGGTCTACATAGGGTTCTATGTATTTGGAACATAGACGAGGAAGAATTCATTCAATTTTTGAAAAAGGCAATGTGTAAAGATGAGGCTTGAAGAACCTGTAAGAGGGAACCAGCAGTTAGCGTAATGGTTATGGCGCTGGACTCCCACGTAGTTGACCGCGGTTTGCATCCTGAACCTGGTGGCTTAAAACTCATGCCGGGTGCGTGTGTGTGCGTGCCCAGGATCCCGAGAGGAGAATGGAGGAGAAGGGATTACGGCGTGACCATCCCCCATGGGGGGTGATTTCTCGCTTTCTGTGTCTCTGTCTCTCTCTGTCTGGCGAGTGCATGCGCCCTATAGTGAAAACCTCTCCAAAAA